>NW_023270763.1:15946194-16013703 GCF_011800145.1 Mirounga leonina | reverse complement strand
TTTTGGGTACAATTGTAAATGGGACCGACTCCTTAATTTCTCTTTCTTTGGTCTTGTTGTTGGTGTATTGGAATGCCATTGATTTCTGTGCATTGATTTTTATATCCTGACACTTGACTGAATTCCTGTATAAGTTCTAGCAGTTTTGGGGTGGAGTCTTTTGGGTTTTCCACATAAAGTATCATATCATGTGCAAATCTTCTTTGACGATTTGGATGCATTTTATTTCTTTTTGTTGTCTGATTGCTGTGGTCACGGCTTCTAATACTATGTTGAATAGCAGTGGTGATAGTGGACATCCTTCCCGTGTTCCTGACCTTAAGGGGAAAGCTCTCATTTTTTCCCCATTGAGAATGATATTTGCTGTGGGTTTTTCATAGATGGCTTTTATGATATTGAGGTACATACCCTTTATCCCTATACTCTGAAGAGTTTTGATCAAGAAAGGATGCTGTACTTTGTCAAATGCTTTTTCTGCATCTATTGAGAGGATCATATGATTCGTGGTCTTTCTTTTGTTATTGTATCACGTTGATTGATTTGCAAATGTTGAACCAACCTTGCAACCCAGGGATAAATCTCATTTGGTCGTGGTGAATAATCTTTTTAATGTGCTGTTGTATCCTATTGGCTAATATTTTGGTGAGAATTTTTGCATGCATGTTCATCAAGGATATTGGTCTGTAATTCTCCTTTTTGATAGGGTCTTTGTCTGGTTTTGGGATCAAGGTAATGGTGGCCTCATAAAACGAGTTTGGAAGTTTTCCTTCCATTTCTATTTTTTGGAACAGTTTCAGAAGAATAGGTATTAATTCTTCTTGAAATGTTTGGTGGAATTCCCCTGGGAAGGCATCTGGCCCTGGGCTTTTGTTTGTTGGGAGATTTTTGATGACTGCTTCAATTTCCTTAGTGGTTATAGGTCTGTTCAGGTTTTCTATTTCGTCCTGTTTCAGTTTTGGTAGTTGATACATCTCTAGGAGTGCATCCATTTCTTCCAGGTTATCTAATTTGCTGCCATATAGTTGCTCATAATATGTTCTTATAATTGTTTGTATTTCTTTGGTGTTGGTTGTTTTCTCTCCCTTTCATTCATGATTTTGTTGATTTGGGTCATTTCTCTTTTCTTTTTGATAAGTCTGGCCAGGGGTTTATCAATCTTGTTAATTCTTTCAAAGAACCAGCTCCTTGTTTCGTTGATCTGTTCTACTGTTCTTTTGGTTTCTATTTCATTGATTTCTGCTCTGATCTTTATTATTTCTCTTCTCCTGCTGGGTTTAGGCTTTATTTGCTGTTCTTTCTCCAGCTCCTTTAGGTGTAGGGTTAGGTTGTGTACTTGAGACCTTTCTTGTTTCTTGAGAAAGGCTTGTATTGCTATATACTTTCCTCTTAGGACTGCCTTTGCTGTATCCCAAAGATTTTGAACAGTTGTGTTTTCATTTTCATTGGTTTCCATGAATTTTTAAAATTCTTCTTTTAATTTCCTGGTTGACCCATTCATTCTTTAGTAGGATGCTCTTTAGCCTCCATGTGTTTGAGTTCTTTCCGACTTTCCTCTTGTGATTGAGTTCTAGTTTCAAAGCATTGTCGTCTGAAAATAGGCAGGGAATGATCCCAATCTTTTGGTACCGGTTGAGACCTGATTTGTGACCTAGGATGTGATCTATTCTGGAGAATGTTCCATGTGCACTAGAGAAGAATGTGTATTCTGTTGCTTTGGGATGGAATGTTCTGAATATATCTGTGAAGTCCATTTGGTCCAGTGTGTCATTTAAAGTCTTTATTTCCTTGTTGATCTCTTGCTTAGATGATCTGTCCATTTCAGTGACAGGGGTGTTAAAGTCCCCCACTATTATTGTATTGTTATTGGTGTGTTTCTTTGCTTTTGTTGTTAATTGGCTTATATAATTGGCTGCTCCCATGTTAGGGGCATAGATATTTACAATTGTTAGATCTTCTTGTTGGATAGACCCTTTAAGTAGGATATAGTGTCCTTCCTCATCTCTTATTACAGTCTTTGGTTTAAAATCTAATTTGTCTGATATAAGGATTGCCTCCCCCGCTTTCTTTTGTTGTGCATTAGCATGGTAAATGGTTTTCCACCCCCTCACTTTCAATCTGGAGGTGTCTTTGGGTCTAAAATGAGTCTCTTGCAGACAGCATATCGAAGGGTCTTGTTTTTTTAATCCAATCTGATAGCCTGTGTTTTTTGATTGGGGCAGTTAGCCCATTTACATTCAGGGTAACTATTGAAAGATATGAATTTAGTGCCATTGTATTGCCTTTAAGGTTACCATTACTGTATATTGTCTGTGTGCCTTTCCTCTCTATGCTGCTTTTAGGCTCTCTCTTTCCTCAGAGGACCCCTTTCAATATTTCTTGTAGGGCTGGTTTTGTGTTTGCAAATTCCTTTAGTTTTCTTTGTCCTGGAAGCTTTTTGTCTCTCCTTCTATTTTCAATGACAGCCTAGCTGGATATAGTATTCTTGGCTGCATATTTTTCTCATTTAGGGCTCTGAATATATCATGCTAGTCCTTTCTGGCCTGCCAGGTCTCTGTGGATAGGTCTTTTGCCAATCTGATGTTTCTACCATTGTAGGTTACAGATCTCTTCTCCTGAGCTGCTTTCAGGATTTTCTCTTTGTCTCTGAGACTCGTCAGTTTTACTATTAGATGTTAGGGTGCTGACCTAATTTTATTGATTTTGAGAGGGGTTCTCTGTGCCTCCTGGATTTTGATGCCTGTTTCCTTCCCCAACTTAGGGAAGTTCTCTGCTGTAATTTGCTCCAGTATACCATCTGCCCCTCTCTCTCTTTCTTCTTCTTCTGGGATCCCAATTATTCTAATGTTGTTTCATCTTATGGTATCGCTTATCTCTCAAATTCTGCCGTCATGATCCATTAGTTGTTTATCTCTTTTTCTCACCTTCTTCATTTTCCATCATTTGGTCTCCTATTTCACAAATTCTGTCTTCTGTGTTCACTTCGGCAGCACATATACTAAAATTGGAATGATACAGAGAAGATTAGCATGGCCCCTGCACAAGGATGACACGCAAATTCGTGAAGCATTCCATATTTAAAAAAAAAAATTCTGTCTTCTTCCTCATTCATCCTAGCAATTAGAGCCCCCATTTTTTAGTGTACCTCATTAATAGCCTTTTTGATTTTGACTTGGTTAGATTTTAGTTCTTTTATTTCTCCAGAAAGGGTTTCTCTAATAACTTCCATGCTTTTTTCAAGCCCAGCTAGTATCTTGACATCATACTAATGTCCGTATTGAGTAGGTCCCTGGCAGTCGGTACTGCCTCTTGTTCTTTTTGTTGAGATGATTTTTTCCATCTTGTCATTTTGTCCAGAGGAGGATAAATGAATGAGAGAACAAAATGCTAACAGGGTAACAATGTCCCCAGAAAATATACTCTAAACAAATCAGAAAAGACCTGAAGCTGGGGTAAAAGAAAGGGAAAGAAAGAAAAAAGAAGAAGAAAAAGATAAAAACAAAAACAGAACAAAACAAAAAAAAAGCCAATATGATCAACTATGAACAGGCTGGTGCAAAGACCAGTGCCACACACTAGATTTTGGGCATATTTTGGTTTGTTAGAAGAAAGTGCCTCCCAAAATTTTAAAGAAAGAAAAACTTATATATATACAAAAAGAAGGGTAAATATGATGAAGGGATGGAATATGACTGTAAAGATGAAAGCTGTAAAAGATTTTCTAAAAGGAATTAATAAGAAGTTGGTTGAAAGAAGAGGATTAAAAAAAAAGGGAGAGAATGTGATCAGGCAGGAGAGCAGAACAAAACCATACACTAGAGATTAGGGTATATTTTGATCTGTTAGAAGAAAGTGTGTCTCAAAATTTTAAAGAGATAACAACTTATATATACATACCAAAAATAAGGGTAACTACTATGAAGGGATAGAATATGACTCTAGAAATGAAAAATAAAAAAGATTTTTTAAAAAAGGGATTGATAAGGAATATTATGCAGCCATCAAAAGGAATGAGATCTTGCCATTTGCAATGACGTGGATGGAACTGGAGGGTATTATGTTGAGTGAAATAAGTCAAACAGAGAAAGACATGTATCATATGATCTCACTGATATGAGGAATTCTTAATTGCAGGAAACAAACTGAGGGTTGCTGGAGTGGGGGGTGGGATGGGAGGAATGGGGTGACTGGTTGATAGACACTGGGGAGGGTATGTGCTTTGGTAAGCGCTGTGAATTGTGCAAGACTGTTGAATCTCAGATCTGTACCTCTGAAACAAATAATGCAATATATGTTAAGAAAAAAAGAAGAAGAAGAAGGTAGCGGGAGGGGAAGAATGAAGTGGGGGAAATCGGAGGGGTAGATGAACCATGAGAGACGATGGACTCTGAAAAACAAACAGGGTTCTAGAGGGGAGGGCGGTGGGAGGATGGGTTAGCCTGGTGGTGGGTATTGAGGAGGGCACATTCTGCATGGAGCACTGGGTGTTATGCACAAACAATGAATCATGGAACACTTCATCTAAAACTAATGATGTAATGTATGGGGATTAACATAAGAATAAAAAAAAGGGATTGATAAGATGTTGGTTGAAAAAGGGAAAAAGAAAAAAAAAGACGGTTAAAAAAATTAACTTTGAAAGACTAAAGAATCATGGTAAAAAAGACATGAATTCTATGTGCAGAATTCCCCTAGCGCTGGAGTCCTGCCGTTCTCATTGATTGGTAAACTTGGTCTTGGCTGGCTGTTCTTGCTGATCTTCTGGGGGAGGGGCCTGTTGCTGTGGTTCCCAAATGTCTTTGCCAGAGGCGGACTTGCCCCGCCCTTGCCGGTCCAGGCTAAGTAATCTGCTTGGTTGTTCTCAGGAGCTTTTGTTCCCTGCAAGCTTTCCGAATAGCTTTGGAGGATGAGAGTGAAAATGGCAGCCTCCCAATCTCCAACCCAGAGGAGCCGAGAACTCGGGGCCCTGCTCCTCAGTGAGCCCCCAGAGAAAAGCAGTCAGTCACTCCCATCTCCCCGGTCTCCAGCGCACTCTGTGCTCACCCGGCCTGTGAGGGAGCGTTTCTATCTCTGGCACCCGACCTGGTTTGGATTCTCCAAACCCAGCAGATCCCTGCAGTGCGCTCCCGCGCCACTCCTCCCAGGAGAGGAAAGGGAGTCTCCCTGGATCGGTCGCTTGTTGGGTCCCTGCTGGAGAAGCAGTGGCCCAACTGTGCCGCAGATCATGGTTTATGGCAACCCTGAGCTGAGAGCCCACTCCTCAGCTCCATCTAGGCAGCCAGCTTCCCCGCTCCCATACCTGGGAGCTCTGCCGCACTCAGGCACCCCCGGTCTTTCTGTGACCCCAAGGGTCCTGAGATCACACTGTCCCGTGAGGGTTCCACCCCCCCACCCCCACCCCCACCCCTGCTTAGCCACTGGAGTGACGTCCCTCAGCGGAGCAGACTTCTAAAAATTCCGATTTTGTGCTCTGCCGCTCTATCATTTGTCTATCCTCCCGAATATCGCCTCAGATTCACTTCTCCACACATCCTACCTTCCAGAAAGTAGTCGCTTTTCTGTTCAGAGAGTTGTTGCTATTCTTTTTTTCGATTTCCTGTTGAGTTCATAGGTGTTCAGAATGGTTTGATCCCTATCCAGCTATATTCCTGGGACCAGACGAAATCCAGGTCTCCTACTCCTCTGCCATCTTGCTCCACCCCCTGAAGAGTTTAAATCAGGAAAGGATGCTGTAGTTTGTCAAATTCTTTTTCTGCATCAATTGAGAGGACCATATGGTTCTTCTCTCTCCTCTTATTAATGTGTTCTATCAAATTGTGTGATTTGAGAATGTTGAACCCCCTTGTATCCCAGGGATAAATCCCACTTGGTCGTGGTGGATGATCCTTTTAATGTATTGTTGGATCCTATTAGCTAGGATTTGTTGAGGATTTTGGAATCCATATATATCAAGGATATCAGTCTGAAATTCTCCTTTTTGATGGTGTCTTTGCCTGGTTTGGCGACTGAGGTAATGCTGGCCTCATAGAATGAGTCTGGAAGCTTTTCTTCTGTTTCTATTTTTAAAAACAGCTTCAGTAGAATAGGTATTATTTCTTCTTTGAATGTTTGGTAGAATTCCCCAGGGAATCCATCAGGCCCTGGACTCTTGTTTTTTGGAGGTTTTTGATCCCTGCTTCAGTGTCATTACTGGTTATTGGTCTATTCAAGTTGTCAATTTCTTCCTGTTTCAGTGTTGGTCGTTTATAGGATTCTAGGAAAGCACCCATTTCATCCATGTGGCTCCATTTGTTGGCATACAGTTGTTGATAAAAATTTCTTTCCATAAAATTTTATTATGTTATGTTAGTCACCATACAATACATCATTAGTTTTTGATGTGGTGATCCACGATCCATTGTTTTCATATAACACCAGGCGCTCCAAGCAGTATGTGCCCTCTTGAATACCCATCACTGGGCTAACAAATCCCCCACCCTCCTCCCTTCTAAAACCCTGTTTGTTTCTCAGAGTCCATAGTCTCTCATGGTTCATCTCTCCCTCTGATTTCCCCCTTCATTTTTCCCTTCCTTCTCCTAATGTCCTCCATGCTATTCCTTATGTTCCACAAATAAGTGAAACCATATGATAATTGACTTTCTCTGCTTGACTTATTTCACTTAGCATAATCTCCTCCAGTCCCATCCATGTTGATGCAAAAGATGGGTATTCATCCTTTCTGATGGCTGAGTAATACTCCATTGTATATATGGACCACATCTTCTTTATCCACTCATCTGTTGAAGGGCATCTCTGCTCTTTCCACAGTTTGGCTATTGCAGACATTGCTGCTATGACATTGGGGTGCATATGACCCTTCTTTTCACTACATCTGTGTCTTTGCGGTATATGCCCAGGAGTGCAGTTGCTGGGTCATAGGTTAGCTCTATTTTTAATTTTTTGAGGAACCTCCACACTGTTTTCCAAATTGACTGTACCAACTTGCATTCCCACCAACAGTATAAGAGGATTCCCCTTTCTGCACAACCTTTCCAACATTTGTTGTTTCTTTCCCTGTCCATTTTTACCATTCTAACTGGTGTAAGGTGGTATCTCAATGTGGTTTTGATTTGGATTTCCCTCATGGCTAATGATAATGAACATTTTTTCATGTGTCTCTTAGCCATTTGTATGTCTTCTTCAGAGAAGTGTCTGTTCATATCTTCTGCCAATTTTTGACTTGATTATTTGTTTTTTGGGTGTTGAGTTTGAGAAGGTCTTTATAGATCTTGGATACCGGCCCTTTATCTGTCATGTCATTTGCAAATATCTTCTCCCATTCTGTGGGTTGCCTCTTTGTTTTGCTGACTATTTCCTTTGCTGTGCAGAAGCTTTTTATCTTGATGAGTTCCCAAATTTTCATTTTTGCTTTTGTTTCACTAGCTTTTGGAGATGTATCTTAAAAGAAGTTACTGTGGCCAATGTCAAAGAGGTTACTGCGTATGTTCTTCTCTAGGATTTTGATGGATTCCTGTCTCACATTGAGGTCTTTCACCCACTTTGAGTTTATCTTTGTGAATGGTGTTAGAGAATGGTTGAGTTTCATTCTTCTGCATGTGGCTGTCCAATATTCCCTGCAGCATTTATTGAAGAGACTGTCTTTTTTCCATTGCATATTTTTTCCTGCTTTGTCGAAGATTATTTGACCATAGTGTTGAGGGTTGATATCTGGGTTCTCTATTCTGCTCCATTGGTCTATATGTCTGTTTTTGTGCCAATACCATGCTGTCTTGGTGATCACAGCTTTGTAGTACAGCTTGAAATCAGACAACGTGATGCCCCCAGGTTGGTTTTTCTTTTTCACCATTTCCTTGGTGATTTGGGTCTTTTCTGATTCAATACAAATTTTAGGATTATTTGTTCCAGCACTTTGAAAAATGTCATTGGAATTTTGATTGGGATGGCATTGAAGGTATAGATTGCTCTGGGTAACATAGACATTTTAACAATGTTTATGCTTCCGATCCATGAGCATGGAATATTTTTCCATCTTTTTGTGTCTTCTTCAATTTCTTTCATGAGCCTGCCATGCTGTTACTCAGGCAATCCTGTTTGGGCAAAGATGCCCTGCCCCCTGTGGTGGGGGATGGTCTTTGTGGGAACCAGTTTTTTGGGGCTTTTGTTCTCTGGCAGCTTTCCCTGGCAGCTCTGAGTCTCTTCTGAGAGTCAGAGCAGAAGAGATCATTTCCCACCCTCTGTCTCAGAGCAGAGAGATTGCAGTCTGTTCTTCAGTGAGCTCTCCAGGCCACACTATCTCCTTTTCTGTCTGTGCTGCTATAAACTGCAGCATCCTGGGTTGTGCACCCCTCAGCAGCACTTCCAGTCCTTGCCTCCTGGTCAGGCATGTCTCGGCCCTTTGTGCTTCTAAAACCACCAGCCGCCCCCATTTCGCATGCACATCCCAGCTGCTCTGGGTTTCAGTCTGGGGGGCTGCCCTAAAGTACTTTCCCAGTCGCTACTGGTCTCCAAGTCTGTGCCCCATCCCCAGTGTGGGAGACTATCGCTCACTGGCGGTGTAGGATCCCGACTGCTCAGCTCCCTCCCCCTTCCATTTTCTTTGGATATGTGCCACCAGAATCACAGCTCCCAGCCTCATACCTCGAAACCAATCGCCTGCAATATTCTGTTTGTAGAGATCCAGATATATCTTCTTATATCTCAGGCTGATTTCGTGGGTGTTCAGAGTGATCTGGTAGATATCCAGCTCAATTCTGGGGACCGGTTGGAATAGGGTCCCCTACTCCTCTGTCATCTTTTCCTCCTGCCTCATTTTGCGTTTAAAGTTATTTGCTTTTAATGGGTACAAAGACATTTTTCATTTTTTGAAATAGGAGTTAAAGAAAATTTGGGCCAGATGAGTCTCCTTTCTCTCAGAGGTTCTAAACCAGCTATCAAGCAGCTCTTAGGAGGTAGCAGAGAGCGGGCACTCCATAATCTGATGCAGTTAGGTTTGAATCCCAATCTGCCACTTCCTGCTGTGTGTCCTTGAGTAATTATGTAATTTCTCTGTCAGGAAAATAGAAACCCACTGGCTATTTTACCAGAGAGAATTTAAGACCGGGAATTGGAGGACTGTAAAAGCCAGAAGGCAATGCAGAGTTGGAGTCTACTTTTTAAAACAACACTCTCACTTATCTACTCCCGTCCCCCCAACACTTCTATCTGAAGTGGAGTTCTGCCTCTCTCCAGTCTCACGTTCATGCAGTCGGGCCTCTGCAGCAATCTGCTTTATCCCTTCCACTTATATGCAGCCTGGTTTCTGAGGCCCCAGAGGGGTCCCAAGTCACCCTGGGTACCATCTGGGTCTCATGGGCTGGGGGAGAGTGGTCTTCTGGGAAAGCCTGGCCATGAAAAAGGAAACCAGATCTACAGAGGTGGTGATGGTGGGAGAGTATGGGGGATTTTCCCCAAGGGCATCTTTGGCCTCCTGCCCCTGCCTCTGTTCTATGATTAACCAAGAACTTCCTGACTGTGCCCCTCCTTCTGTTACTTCAAGGCCCTGAGTCAGTATTTTAACTTTCCCCCAGGGCACTGAGTGCCCTTCAGTGCTCTACTGCTCAGCTCTTCACTTCTCCTTCAATGCATGCTCAGTGATGGCTTTTGGAATTATGCTCCTCCTGGGTGGTGAGTGGAGGCCCTCAGGGCTGGGAGAAGCCTGGAGGGGATGCATCTCCGTCTGGTAGGGCAGATTGGGGATGGTGGTTAGCTCATATAGCTCTCTGGAGAAGCTGAGAACAGGGGAGGGCCCTTGTGTTTAGAGTCTTGTGTGGAAGGAGGAATGGCCTGGAATCAGGGGAGGGTCATAACCTGAGCAAAGATGAGAGAAGATGGACTTGTAGGCTATGCTTGGGTGGAGGATGAGCTCCCTCTCCATGATTCTTCTTGTGGGGGTCCTGGTGTGTGTGTGGTACAGGGGACAGGAGTCTGCCCCAGGGCCCCAGGGGGAAAGCCATAGGAGTCACTAGGGAGGGGAAGTGTTGGATATCACCTGGTCCCACATGTCCCTCAAGTCTTGATTTCAGGTATGCTGTCCCACTGCTGCCAAGAGAATAGTCCAGAAATTGAAAACTGTATCAGGACCACATTCGCGTGTCATTTGAAATCACTTATATATGTGTCAGTTAAAAATCAGATTCTACACAGAAGCCCAGACTGTCAGCTTCTCCTGAGAAATGGGAAGTTCCGGAGCTCTGAACACTAGAGCTTGGTAATGGCTACTTCCTTTAAAAGGGCCACAAACTCTAAGTGCCCGTAATTCCTTGGTGCTCACACTTACCCACTTCAGTCACTGATGTCACCTGCCTGACCTCTGAGGCATTTGAGTCTGAGACATTTGGCACCCTCCTACTTGTCAGGTCATAGAGCCCATTTTCAGACTCAGAAACAGAGTCATTCTTTGAAAGGAAGATGTAGTATGTGAAGCTCCCTTGCATGTGGCCATTGTAGGGTTGTAGCACCTTCAACACCTGGCCTTTTCCTTAGAACCCTAGGGTTCAGGTGTCGGGACCCTGCCTGTTACCTCCTGGCCTGATGCTTTACCTCCTTAGAATTTCCTTAGTTTGGGGGTTGGAGTTGACTCCTCAATCCAGACACTGGGAATTCTAGTAGAAATGGGGAGAAAAGATGCTATTTGGGAGTGAAGGTCTTGGAAAAAGCCCTTGAAATGTAGGGGGTCTTCCCCTGAGGTTTTTGAACTTAGTCACCAGAGAGGAGAATGTCAAGGGTCAAGAGAGTGGGTTGGAATCCTGGCTGTACCAGTGACTTGCTATGCAGTTCTGGCCCAGTCAACAAATAATAATTAGTCATCTGCTAAGGGCCGGGCACTGTACCAGGCACCATGCAAGACAGTTGCAGTCTTTGCCGTCTTAGAGTCTGGCACCAATGGAGGGGGACATGGGAAACATAAAATTACAAATAATCATAAAATTCTCAGTCTGTTCCCTAATCTGAACCTTAGGGTCTTTGTATAATGAAAAGATGGAGCAGGACAGTCTTTAAGAAGGGTGATCATATGCCCTGGCCAACCTGGGCCAGTCCCAATGACCTTGGTGTAATTATTAATGGTGCCCCTTTCACTCACAGAAGGGCTCAGTTTAGAAAATAAATTGTGTGGTCACTTTATCTTTAGGGGACACACCTGATCTAACAGACCAGGAGGTGACAGGCCTAATTTCAGATTGTGGATATCCTTTGAAATGACCTTGAGGGGGCATTTTTCTGGATTGTCGCTCTTTATATTGTGGTTTGATTATTTCTGATGGAGGGAGAGAGGCAGGAATCACACAGATGGCAAATCAGGAAACAAAGAAAAAGAGAATACCCTTCTTTTTGGCACACGAGCTGGACTGGGGTGGGCATCAAGATCCCAAGAAGTCAGAGGTCCAGAGGAGATGAGGCTTTTCTGACTGTTCCTCCTACCCCCGCCTCTCTCTCCATATTCCTCAGTCCTGGCTTCTTATCATGGATTCAACTTGGATGTGGAGGAGCCCATGATCTTTCAAGAGGATGGAGCTAGCTTTGGACAGAGCGTGGCCCAGTTTGGCAGATCTAGGTAGGCCATGCCCACCCACCCCCCACCTCTGTCCCTTCAACCTGCAGGCAAATGCTTGAATATGCATTTGGCATGTGGCATGAACTGAATATGGCATGCTCAAGAGGTGTCTTGGAGGAAGGGCAGCATGGGCAAGAAGCCTGTCCATCACTCCTCCAAGGCCCCTGGCACCCTTACTACTAACTATTCACAATCCCAGGAAGGACCACAAACTCTGGACAAGACAGTGCTTTGGGAGGGAGGTCTTGAATCTGTTCCTCGGTGACCAGTGCATGTGACCAGTATAGTCACCCTTGCGCTTGGAGTAATGTTTTGCAGTCTTCCTCTTGAAATTATTAATAATTTAATCTTAGCATGTGTGTTTTGTAAGTAAAATTGATGGGACAGTGGAGATGTGCTGGGGGCTTGGAGCCTTGGCTCACATGCAGCCCAGCCTTCTGGGGAATGTTTCTCAGCTGCCACCCTCAATCCCTGGCATGAACTGAGCAAGGTCAGGGTTGGCTGAGGCACACAGTTCGCCCAGTCCTATGAGGGTTTGCACTGGTCCGGTGAGTGTCCCTGTGCCTGAGGGAATGCAACACTAAAGAGCAAACAGGAAATACCAGGACAGGTAGAGAGGAGTACTGCCAAAGGAAAAAAAGAAAAGGAAAAAAACTTTTTCCATGAACAAGAGGCCCCACATTTTTATTTCACTCTGGGACCGGCAAATTATGTACCTCACCTTGCCTCCAGAAGCTCACATTTTCAGGTCCCAGTGACAGGGACCCAAAATGTTGAAGTTACCATGTGATGCAAACCTAACCAAAGTCTGGGAGGCATAGGAAGGGAGAGATCAAACCCAGGAGGGAATTCCAGGAAGGCTTCACAGAGGGGGTGGATTGGCAATGAGCCTGAGAATACGGGAAGATTCAGCTGGCCAAGAAGTAACATCTTGAGGTCACTGAGTTCTACATGCACATCCATCTCCCCTCCTCACCCAGCTGGCAGGCTGGGACATGGAAGCAAGTGCCAGGTGCCAGAGTTTTGTTTTTTTCTTTCTTTCTTTGTTTTGAAATGCAGAGCTTGTAAACTGAAGTGCACAAACTTGAAAGGTCCAACTCAATGAATTTTTCATATGTGTATAGCCAGGTAACTGCTGCCTAGATCAAGGTGTAGAACATCTTCAGCCCCCCTCCCCTGGGTTCCTTTGGGCTCTTCCCAATGATGCAAAACCCAACAAATCCAAAGGTAGTCACTGCTTCACTTTTATCACCATTAGTTTGTGCTCAGGCCCTATTCAGAAGATACATATATGTATAACTATTGATTAACCACTGTTCCCCAGTATTTCCAATAAAGTAAATAATATATACTGGATGACATTCTGATTGCTACAAAGTTATTGTTTTTCCTGGTTTTGCTGAATCATAATCTAAATACCAAAAAGACTAAGCCTATGTGTAAGGGATGGATGGGGTAAAGAAAAGCATGCAGATCGATGGTTTAAGATATTTTCACCCTTTTAGGTCAGCAGGTACCAGACTTCTATGTCTCTACCATCTATTTAGGTTTCCATCAGCAATTCTCAGACACACAGGGATTTCAGCTTTCCATAAAGGGATAGATTTCTAGAAAGAATCTTTAAATACTAATTTAACAAGGCTTGCTTGGCTAATTAATTAAAAGACACAAACATTTGTTTAGTTACTTGAGTGGAGAGGTTTTTGGTAGATATTACTTTTATTCAAAATTTAAAAATTCTCGGGGTGCCTGGGTGGCTCAGTTGGTTAAGTGACTGCCTTCGGCTCAGGTCATGATCCTGGAGTCCCGGGATCGAGTCCCGCATCGGGCTCCCTGCTCGGCGGGGAGTCTGCTTCTCCCTCTGACCCTCCTCCCTCTCATGCTCTCTGTCTCTCATTCTCTCTCTCTCAAATAAATAAATAAAATCTTAAAAAAAAAATTTAAAAATTCTCTCCTTTCAAGGAGTTTTGCAAAAATTGTTGCACTTATGTGACTATAGATTTTGGTATGGATTCTGATACTGCTGCTTCAAATTGAATTGTAATTCAAATTCAATTAATTACAGAATCATCTATTTGTCTTGATAATTTGTGGCTTTAGCAGATTTTTCCATTTAACTTGAGGTGATCTATTTCTTGGGTGGCTCAGAATAATGGCACCCCCAAAACAAAACGCACTTGCCCATGGTTGGGAAATACTGTTTTGCTTTGAATAGTTTTATTTTTGGTGAATGCTAAAAAAAGCAACAACACTCAAACCATTTTGTATATAAATACACATTTATTTATGTATACACACACACACACAAAGAAAAAGCCCAGCATGGTCCTTCAGCACATGTGGGTTAAACTTGGGCCCGTTATTTGAAGCCTCATGAGTGGCAAATGCCAAGAGCTTCCCTCTCAAAGTCTCACTTCCCTGCTACACAGTGATACTTCCTCACCCGAAGCACCCTCTGCCCTTACCCCTCCTGCAATTGTATGTCATGCTTGTGCCTTCAGAGTCGTGGTGGGAGCCCCCCTGGAGGTGGTGGCGGTCAACCGAACAGGACAGATGTACGACTGTGTGGTTGCTACTGGCCTATGTCAACCCATACCACTGCACAGTGAGTGACTGCACCCAGGAATTGTGGTCCTCATTCCTCCTCTACTGCAGTGCCCCTTCCTTGGCCTCTAGCCCTGACTCTCCCCACAAATGGGAGTGTGCCCATGAATGTAATCATGTGTATCTGCCCTCTCAGCACCCCCAGAGGCCGTGAACATGTCCCTGGGCCTGTCCCTGGCAGCCTCCACCAATCACTCCTGGCTGCTGGTAAGTTTCCCTGGGTCATAGGAGGGTGACAAGGGGAGGAGCAGGGGCCAGGGGAGGCTGGGGCTGGAGGAGAAGAGTATGGAGAGTTTGGGGTGACCCCTTGCTCACACAGGACTCTGCCTTTAGGCTTGTGGCCCCACCATGCACAGAGCCTGTGGGGAGAATATGTATGCAGAAGGCTTCTGCCTCCTGTTGGGCTCCCACCTGCAGACCATTTGGACCATGCCTGCTGCCCTGCCAGGTAGGTCCCTATAGAGACAGCAATTCTATGTGAGTACATGCTGGTGCTGAAGAGTGGGCAGAGCATGAGACCATCGTCTTGGCTTCCTGTGCCCATGGCCCTTTCCCAGAGGCCTCTGCAAGCCCAAGAAGGTCTGGGAGCATGGTCTGGCCTGGCAGGGAGGGCAGCTCACAGCAGGAACTCTAAGCTGGTCAAGGGGAGAAAGTTCTGATGGAGCAGAAGGGAGCCTCAGAGTGCTGGCTGCAGGAGGCATGAGGGTCTCACAGTGGTCAACAGGTGCAGGGAGGCTTTTTGGGCTTTCAGAGGAAAGGCCTTGGGTGGTGAAAATGTGGTGAGGATGATAGTTCCAAGGATCCAAGAGGGAGGCTGTTCTGGATCATTCCCTGATGAACTTCTAAGGGGAGAAAATGGTAGGGCCATGGAAAATGTGATGCACAATTTTGCCAGCACTGATACCTTCTACAGAGAATGGTGCCAGAGACACTGAGCAGCATCTCTCAGAGGGTCAGTCTGAATATGTTTGTCTTCTGTGTCCTTGGGGCAAGTGGCTTCATTCCCTGGGCTTTAATTTCCTCATTGGTAAACTGGGTCTTAATAATCAAGGTGGTTACGAGGATTAAAAGATTTAATGTATAGGGACGCCTGGGTGGCTCAGTCTGTTAAGCAGCTGCCTTTGGCCCAGGTCATGATCCCAGGGTCCTGGGATCGAGTCCCACATCGGGCTCCTTGCTCAGCGGGGAGCCTGCTTCTCCCTCTCTCTCCCTCTGCTTGTGCTCTCTCTGTCAAATAAAATCTTTAAAAAAAAAAGATTTAATATAGATAAAGTGTTTAGACCTCTGCCTGACACATAATATGTGAGTACCATTATGACTGATCTTCTAGCTAGGACCATGTGTTTGGACTAGGAGAAGGAGATAATGGGCTCCAAGTCAGAGGGGCCACTCAAGGTGCTGACTGAGAGCAATGCTTTGGACTAGAGATGCCATGATGCCAGGCATGGTGGGCTTTGAGGCAAAGGTGAAGTTGCAGCAGAAACACCTCCTACCCAAATTGTGAGAACAGTTTACAGAGGGGACAGAGAAAGTGGAGGGTGGGAGTCCAGGAGTCTTGGGGGTACCATGACCTGTCTGGGATGTCTATGCAGCCAAAGTAGGGGATGTGGCATTTAAGCACTAGGAGGTAAGTCTCTTCTAGATGTCTCCGTAATTCATGAGGTGGGATACCTGATGAAAATGGAACACAGACACATAGGCCTGGTGCAAGCAAAGCAAATTTGAGTAGAGGTAGAAGTGACTGGGTGCCAGTCAATGCCTGATGCCTGGTGCAGATCTTTATTGCACCCTCACAAGATTCAGGGTGGTAGGCAAGATGGTCTCATCTTACAAGCAAGAAAACTGAGGCTCAGAGAGCTGAGTTCCTGTTGTTAGGAAGTGACAGAGCCGAGACCTGGAGCCAACCTTGCCTGACTGACTTGGTCTTTTTTTTCAGAAGGCGCTCAGCTATAGCCTGGTGCCTGCTATTGGAAGCCCAGTGGAGACAGTAAAAGGAACAAGAAACAGAAATGATATTGTGAGGGAACTTGCCACCATTGTGGCCTGAGAGAGGATATGAGGGGTGGTTTTGTGGTGCAGCTAACAAAGTAAGCACAAGTGCAAGATGTGGGGATTGGGACCTTCAGCTACCCAGCTGTGGGGGATATCGGGTAAGGAGGGGAGCAGTGAGGGTTTCTTGGCCTGCCACGTGGGGGGCTGAACTTCCTGGTCAAGAAAGCAGGGAGGGAAGTGGCCTTCCATTTCTTCTCAGCAGGGGTGAAGCACCAGCTTGTTGCATAGGTGGGATGGGGGAGGTGTGGGGAGCGAGGAGAAGGTATTTTTGCTTCAGTGGCAGGAGGCCAGCTGCCACAGTTCAGCATCATGCCTCATTACTGTCTGTGGAGGCTGATCTCCCACCACCATGGGAGCAACACAGGATGTGAGGCACTGGTGGAGGAACCAACTGTGTCCTTCACACAGGCCACAAGCACTTATGTGAGTTTGGCGTCAATGTGAAGTGTCTTATTTGTTTATAGGTGTATGGTGTGACTCTCCATTATGGCGGACTCCATGAGGGCAGGGGTGGTATCTTTTTTCAAGCTATGGTCTTAGACCAGGTTTCCTGAGAAATAGACTCTGAGGCTCATTTAGGAATACTCTTGGGAGCAATAGTTCTGAGAGCATGAAGGAAGCAGGACTGAGCAGAGAAAGAAGGTGGACTGTGATGGATCAGAACAGACCCTCAGCTAACCCAGAGGAGCTTGGAACATGGCTGGATGCAGGTCGCCCCCAGGAGCAGGAGTTGTAATCTTGGGCAAGACATCTGCTGAGTTATCAACTGGGAGCCATCAACAGCTACCCCCTATAGCTGATAATAAGGACCTCTGTCCTGAGAGGGGGTGGGTCTTCTTGGTGGCAACCTTAGCATCTGCTGCTGGTGTGTTCTTGTGCCTGGAACAATGCCTGGCACATGGTGATGATATGCTAACACATCAGCTAATCCCCATCACAGCTATGGGAGGCCAGTCCTGTCTTAAGCATTTTGTGTACACATTAACACTTTTTAACCTACCCCGTGTGTTAGGCACTATTATTATCCCCATTTTACAGATGGGAAAACTGAAGCCCAGTGGAGTTATATAACTTGCCTGAATTCACGACTAGTAGGTGGCAGAGCTGGGGTTTGAGCCCAGCATGCTCAGAATGCACACTTGAATCACTTTCTAAATTGCCTTCCCCTTGTGCTCTATGACATTCCTAGTGTGTATTCAACAAATATTTGTTGAGTAATTGAATGAGGAACCCATCTGGCCTCTGTCCTTTACTTCTTTCTCCCCTTTCTAGGCCTTGTGGAAGGAAGGAAGCAAGGGACTCTGCAGGGTGGGTGTGGGGGTGCGGGGTCAACAGATTTTTTTTTAGTTTAGAATGCTTTGAAAATTAAGTGTTAATTTTAATTCCAGTATAGTTACCATACAGTGTTATATTAGTTTCAGGTGTACAATATAGTGATTCAACAATTCCATATATCACTTGGTGCTCCTCACAAGTGCACTCCTTAATCCCCATCACCTATTTAACCCATCCCCCCACCCACCTCCCCTCTGGTAACCATCAGTTTGTTCTCTTTGGTTAAGAGTCTGTTCTCTTCTTTGTCTCTCTCATTCTGTCTCTCTGTCTCTCTTTCTTTTTTGCTCATTTGTTTTGTTTCTTAAAGTTTGGGCAATGGATTTGGGCTTCCTCCGAGGAAGGTGTAGAAACTGGGTGGGAATTGATTCCTAGGCCAAGAATGGCCCCTTAACTCTGTGGAGCCAGAAAGATTTCTGGGCCCTGGCAGACAGCTGGGACCCACACACGCATCTCTGATTCCTTCTTCCTTCTCTACAGAGTGTCCAAGTCAAGAGATGGACATTGTCTTCCTGATTGATGGTTCTGGCAGCATTGTCAAAAGTGACTTTAAGCAGATGAAAGACTTTGTCAGAGCCGTGATGGGACAGTTTGAAGGCACCAACACCCTGGTGAAGACTGGGTCCCCAAGGCCTGGGGAGTGGGGTGGGGGTGGCAGCTGCCTTGGGGAAGACCAACCTAAGAGGAAGCCTGGTGTTGCTGGGGGTTGGCTCAGTGGGCCTGTGCCTGATACTTGTGTCCTGGTGCATGGCTGATTTGAGCCCTGACCTGAGGAAATTCCCCCATGGCATTTAATATGTCCCCACATGGCCTAGGAAATACAGTTTTTTACTGTTTAGAAGCATTGAAAGGATTGCAAAAGTAGTTTTGCTGTGAAATTAGACTGAAGGTAACTTGGCCAAATAATTAATGATTTCTTTATTACATTTTCCATGTAACTCATGATTTATCTTATTATTTTATTTCCCAGTAATTAGTGTATATGTATGTGGAAATTCTTGAGAAGTGAGGAAATATAGTCTACAAGTTGATTTCATGTAATGAAATTTTTAAAAAGTCCAAGTTTAAGAAATGTTGAGGTAGGAAATGTTATTCCTTGCAAACTCTGAAAGAAGCATCATTTGGTTTTGATTTTCTAGTTTTCTTTTTGGGCCATGTTTCCCCTGGGTTTTAGCCTCAAGAACACATGGAAAGTGGTTTTTAAAACCAAAGTTATTCCAAAATAAAATGTTTATTGAAGAATAACTCCTGAGCTCCAGGGCCTTCCTCTTCTCCTTTGCAGTTCTCCCTGATACAGTACTCCAACTACCTGAAGATCCACTTCACCTTCACCCAATTCCAGAGCAGCTTGAGCCCTCAGAGCCTGGTGGATCCCATCGTCCAACTGGATGGCCTGACATTTACAGCCACGGGCATCCTGACAGTGGTGTAAGTTTCCCCTTCTGCCTCATGTGGATAAGCTGCCACACCATTTCCTCATGCTGGTCTGCACAGCCCTTCTGCAGGGCTGTGGGAAATCTGGGGAAAGGGGCTCAAAAGGGAAGTGGAGGGGCTGTAGGTGGAGACTTCCCTGGAATGTTCTCTTCATATAGGACAGCACTCCTCTGCAGTGTTTCCTCTTTGCCTGGCTTGGGATTGGCTGGACCCTGAGTCCAACTAGGGAAGCCAGAGACATGGGCTTTGGTTCAGACATACCCGAGTTCTCATTCTGGCTCCCTGCTGGTGACCTGGGCCACCCTGGGATTTACTGACTCTTTCTAAGTCTCAGCAAACTGTCAAATGAGGATAAACTTACAACTTGGTTTTAAGAATTAAAGGAGATAACATGCATGCAATGCTTCTGCACCAGAAGTGCTAGATAAGTGGTTGGTGTTTTATCCAGAGAATGGTGCACTCACGTTTTACCTCCCTGGCAGAGACTTGGGAATTGTTGCCAAGTGTTTTCTTTGCGTCTCTCTCCTCACTCATTTCCCTCTCTTCCCACATTCCTCATCCATATGAACTCTGCATTAACTGGGTGCTTACCATGTATGTGCCTGACCAGCTAGGATGACCATAAAGAAATGACTTAGGTGGTGGCGCCAGAACAGAAGATGTGGTTCTTATGGGAAAGAAATAGGCTAAATGTCTGGGATTTTCAACTTCCTGTGCACCCCTGGGTGCCACTCTGGGGATGGTGCTGGAGAAATGCTGAATAAAGGATGCTCCTGCCAAATGTACCCTCTTTACTGCTGGGTGGCTTTTCTGCCTTGAACACTGGCTGCATGGGACTGGACAACCAAGAGGAATGCCTCTGTCCCTTGAATTGAAAGTCACACAGGAGCGGCATCCCTTCTAGCCCTTGGAACTCCTCCCAGTGGTGGGTGACAGTGTGGTTGTCCTCAACACCCATTCTGCTCCCCTCACCCAGAACAGCAGCTTCCCCACTCCCCAGAACCAAAGCCATCTCAGGGCTTCTCTGCCACTGTTTGTTTTTTGTTTTTTTCTTTTTAGAAGTTTCATTACAAAAAAAGATAAAAAATTGCAATAACATTAAGGAGATTTTTGGAAAAAGTATTACAGTCCCTCTACCAACCACCTCACAGTATTTTAGCAAAAAGAAAGGATAAAAACAAATGAATAAACAAATCCCACCCACAAAGCACAGGGCCATTTCCATCCTTGTTTTTATTCAGACATATTTCATATAGTCACGATGTGGGCAGAAACAAGTTTCGTCCTGCCTTTTTTTTTCATCTACTACATGAACCTGTGCCATGTTTCTCTACAGCTTTTACTGTTTTCCTTTGAAATGGCTCTGTACTTTCTTACAAAGCAGGTGGATCATGATTTGCTAAACCCCTTCCCTGATCTTGGACATTTAGCTTGTTTCCAGTATTATATTTTGAGTGTGTGTGTGTGTGTGTGTGTGTTTATTCTGAATTTATAGAACTATATGAGCATATAGTTACATTTTTAATCATTTGTAATAGCTACCACAGAATTAATGCTTACCTTTGGCCATTCACTGTTTTAAAGGCTTTCCCTCATTTGATCCTCAAAATAACCTCTTATGATTTATCTCATTTATCTATTGTTGCCTAAAAAACCACTCCCAAACTTAGTGGCTTAAGCAACAACTCTTTTATTAATATTTTTCGTGATTTGGGACTCATCTGTTTTCAGAAGCTGGAACATGAGAGATTCATTCACATGGTCCTGCCTGGGCAGGACTCGCTGGAAGGCTGGGCTTAGCTGGGATGGAGGAGCCTTCCTCTCCATAGCTATAGAAGCTACAGAAGTCTTGAGCTATAGACTTCCCTCATGGTGGCTCAGGGCTTCCCCAAATGAAAGGGCTAACAAGGCTTCTTAGGCCCATAGTTGGCATGGTGTCACTTCCATTTCATGCTACTGCTGAAACTGGTCACAGGTCAGACTCAATATGGGAAGGGAACCAGGTGTGGCACACTGGGGGTCATCTTTGAAGAACAGCTATGGTACAATTATTATTCTCACCTTCACAGAGAGAAACAAAGGCTCAAAGAGGTAAAGCAACTGTCCAAGTCTGTCAGACTGTAAAGTTCCTACTCTGAACCATACTGCCTTCTGGAAATGAGGTTCCATGGTAGATGGAATTATAGAAAAAGGAATATGAGTACCTTTATTATTGATCTTACTAATCATTGCATGACTTTCAAAAAAGGTTGAGGCAATTTTTTTTTAAACATGGCTGACACAGTCTGATGGTACCAGGACTCCCCAGTCTCTCCATATGAGCTTCTACTGCTACAGATTATTTCTTTCCAGAATCAATTTCATCTACAGAGAGTCATCTCCCTTTCTTCCTTGACAGGAAAGAACTATTTCATAGTAAGAATGGGGCCCGTAAAAGTGCCAAGAAGATCCTCATTGTCATCACAGATGGGCAGAAATACAGAGACCCCCTGGAGTACAGAGACGTCATCCCTCAGGCAGAGAGAGCTGGCATCATTCGCTATGCCATTGGGGTATGTCCTTTTCCTCATGTCACCCTCAGACTCAGGCTCAACGTTACCCAGGCAGAAAGGCTGGTGGGCTCCTCCTCAGCTGTCTCTCTGCCACAGGTGGGAAATGCTTTCCAGGAACCCACTGCCAGGCAGGAGCTGAACACCATTGGCTCAGTGCCCTCTCAAGACCACGTGTTCAGGGTGGACAACTTTGGGGCACTCAGCAGCATCCAGGAGCAGCTGCAAGAGAAGATCTTTGCAGTTGAGGGTAAATGCAGGGCGAGCTTGGGTCTTGGAATAGAAAGGTTCTGGACCCAGTTGTTCCCTGAAGTTCTGAGAGGCCATCCTTATTCACAGCTCACCCAAAATTGTGCCCCAGAACCTGAGCTTCAGAGTCATTCTTCTCCTTCTGCTCTGAGTCCTTGTGGTCTCATAGCCCCCAGAGCCTAAATGACCTGTTTCCCCACAGGAACCCAGTCGAGGACAAGTAGCTCCTTCCAACATGAGATGTCACAAGAAGGCTTCAGTTCAGTACTCACAATGGTGGGTGGAACACGTACTTGATAAATAGGTCTCAGGCACCAATCCTGGGCCAACCCTGTGCTGGGAGTTGGGACCCAGAAGTAAATAAGAAAGCAGATTCTGTCTTCAATGTCACTGTCTGTTTGGAGAGAGGCATATAGGCAGTGTATGTAGGTGGTAGGAGCATAGCAGAGAACAGGATAGCCACGACTCCCGCTCTCATAGGGCACATATCCAGTGGGAGGAGACAACAAACAACAAAAAATATCTTCAGATTGTGCTAGGCATTAGGGTAGAGCAAGACAGGTGCTCAGAGGAGGCCTGAGGAGTGACAACTGAGGCCGAATGATGAGAAAAGGCCAGCCCTGGAAAAATCTGGGAGAGATCGCTCCAGGTAGAGGAAAAAGCAAGTGCAAAGGTCTTGAGGCATGAACATGGTTACTGGGCTAGAGAGATAGAAGGGCCAGCATAGCTGGAGCAGAGTGAGAGAGGGGGGTGGAAAGATGGGAAAGACCAGATCATGCAGATGAAAGAAATAACAATATAGTGTGACTTGTGTGCAAGTCAATGTGTGCTCAAAATATCCAGAGGGATTTGCTTCAAAGTAATTTTGGGGGTGAGGAGGGGGGACATAGAAATGAAACAAGGTTGGTCATGAATTGATCACTGAAGCTGGCTCAAGGGTACTTGGGAGTTCATTATGCATTTCTTTCTACTTTTGTATATGTTCTAAATTATCCATAATCAAAAGTTTAAAAAGGCAATAAAAAAGTATGCAGAGTAGGAAATGCTTATCACTCCCTGAGGGAGCCAACGAAGACCTCACAGAGGAGGTGAGTTTGAGGTTGACTCTTCCTGAGAGAGGAGTTGAGTCTTAGAAAGAGAGAGGAGAGAGGTGTCCAGGTCAAAAGCTTCATGTGTTTAAACATAGGGTAACTCCACAGGTTTGACTGGAGAGGACCCTAGATTCCATCCTCAGGGGCTTGGTGGCAGGGAGCCATGTTGGATTGCCAGCAGGATGATGGCTATATGTTTGTTGGTTCTGAGGAAACCTACTCTGGGGTACTGGAGGATGGAGCAGAAAGGAGCCAGCTAGGAGGCAGAAAGGGCAGTGGATGAGAATAGTTGGGATTTACCGGAACAGTGGCACTGGGGATGGCTGAGAGACATTAGGAGTGAGGGACACTGAAGTTGCTGAAAAGGACTGGGGAGGGAGAAAGAGAATGCCAAATAATGAGCAGAGTCAGTGGCAGGCATTGCTTTGGAATAGGCTGTCTTCTTTTGGGTCAGGCCTGCTCAGCCCTAGAATCCTTTCCTCCCAGGATGGACCAGTTCTGGGGGCTGTGGGGAGCTTCAGCTGGTCTGGAGGTGCCTTCCTGTACACCCAAAATATGAGCCGCACTTTCATCAACATGTCTCAAGAGAATGTGGACATGAGGGACTCTTACCTGGGTGAGAAAAGGCTGTGGCTGGGGGCACAGGTGGGACATGAGCTGCCTGGGAAGGGCAGGAGCTCAGGGGTGGGGAGGAAGCCTTTGTGCTGAGGCCTGCCCTCCTCAGGTTACTCCACTGAGCTGGCTCTTTGGAAGGGGGTCCAGAGCCTGATCCTTGGGGCCCCCCGCCATCAACATACCGGGAAAGCTGTCATCTTCACCCAGGCATCTGGGCAATGGAGGCCGAAGGCTGAAGTTGCAGGGACTCAGGTTGGGTGTTGAGGAAGCCAGAGTGGAACATGAAGGTGGCAGGGTCTCCAGGGGCAGAGGGGGAGGAGATGAAGGGGTTTGGAAGCCTGTGGGGGGAAGGTCCTGGTGGCTGTGGAGAAGTGGGTCCAGTCCCAGAAGGGGGTGCCTCTGGCAGGGGCAGGCAGGATGACTTCAGGCTCTGCCTTGCAGATTGGCTCTTACTTTGGGGCCTCCCTCTGCACTGTGGATGTGGATGGAGATGGCAGCTCTGACCTTGTCCTCATTGGGGCTCCCTATTACTACAAGCCAACCCGGGGGGGCCAGGTGTCTGTGTGCCCCTTGCCCCAGGGGGTGAGTGTCTGATGAGAGCTGGGCTGGGTGAGGCCTGGGTGTGGGGTGGAGGGGTTGCCTGGGTTGGGACCTGACACTGGTTTTGTTCTGCAGAGGGCTAAGTGGCAGTGTGAGGTCATTCTCTGTGGGGAGCAGGGCCACCCCTGGGGCCGCTTTGGGGCAGCCCTGACAGTGCTGGGGGATGTGAATGGGGACAAGCTGACAGACGTGGCCATCGGGGCCCCAGGAGAGCAGGAGAGCCGGGGTGCTGTCTACCTATTTCATGGAACCTCAGGACTGGGCATCAACCCCTCCCACAGACAGGTGAGACCCCTGTCTGCAGCCTCTCCCAGTTCCATCTCCTTTTCTATGTCTCAGATTTGCCTGATGCCCTGCCTTGTCACTGACCTTAACAGTAGCCATGCTTCTTCTAGGGGTTTAGTGCCCTGAATGTCACCAGGCCCAGCTAAGTGCAAAGTATCTCTCCTTTCTCCTTTGGCTCCAAACAGACTTCAGTGTGTGGGCAGCTTAGTGGTTAAGAGATTGCAGGGCCTGGGTTAAATGCCTGTCCAGCCATGTCAGCTGTGTGGCCTTAGGCAAGTGACTGATTTAGCCTCTGAGAGCCTTAGTTTCCTTCTATGAAACATTAAATGAAGGAGCTCTGTCTGGGGTCCCTGGGGTCTCACTATGCTTGCTTTCCATTCCTGCCCTCTCATCTCTCCTTTTCAATTTTTCCATTCAGATCTGCTTTCACTGCAGTTTCCTTTCCAAATCTTTCTTCTCAAACCTTTCAGATGCCCTCCCCTTGACTTCCGCTTTTCCTTTTCCTCTCTGGCCAGCGGATCGCAGGCTCCCGGCTCTCTCCCACACTCCAGTATTTTGGGCAGTCACTGAGTGGGGGTCAGGACCTCACCCAGGATGGACTGGTGGACCTGGCTGTGGGGGCCCGGGGACAGGTGCTGCTGCTCAGGTGACAACCCCTCACATCCCACCCTTGCCCACTGTGTGTCCATTCAACAAGCTTCCCCCTCCCTTGTCCTCCTCTCCGGGGCCAGAATCAGGTCCTCAGCCCCTGTGTGCACCCTCAGGAGTCGGCCAGTGCTGAATGTGGGGGTGGCTATGAGATTCATGCCCTCGGAGGTGGCAAAGGCTGTGTACCAGTGCTGGGGAGACGTGCCATCCACCCTGGAAGCTGCGAGTGCCACAGTCTGTCTCTCTATCCACAAAAGCTCACTGGACCAACTAGGTGAGTTCTTCCCAGTGGACCAGCACCTTATCCCCCTTGAGGCCCCCAACCCTATCCTCAGGAGGAAATGAGCCCAGGGATCCAGATACCACTTGCATATCCACTCACCTGCCAGTGTTGGAAACCCCGGGTCCCTTCTCTTCCCCTCTCCCCACACCCAGGCCAATAGGCTCTAAGTCCGGGATACAATCTGGAATCTTCCCACTTCTCTCCACCCGCTCCAGCCACTGCCTACCTTGAAGCCACCACTTCTCTTTCCTACCTATACTTTGAGCTGTTTCCATGTCTGTTCTTGCAGCCTGCCATCCTTTCTCCGTAGAGAAACTAGAGGGATCGGTCCTAAAACACAAATCTGGTCTCCTCACTTGCCTGCTTAACCACCCCGCAAGCTCTCCTTTCTTCCATTTATAAAGACCAAAATCCTTCTCTACAATGCCCTTGCTGACTTTGCTCCTCCCTGCCCTTCCAACCTACCTCATCACACTCTCCCTTTCTGTAAATGTGCCATCCTCCCTCTCCCTTCTGGTCTTAGCCATTGTTCTCATGGTCTGGGACTCTCCCCTCTCCCCCCCCCCATTCTTCACCAACCTTTGCTCATCCTCCAGGTTGGGGCTCAGACAAGGCCCACCCAGGAAGGCATTTCTGAGCCCAGGTCTGAATTAGCAAGCCCTCCTTGGTACTACTGAGGATCCCACCATTGGGTTGATTGTGCTGGGGGATTATGGCCTGCATGCTGGTCTCTCTTCCTAGACGGAGAGCTTTATGACAGCAGGGACCATATTTCTCTATCTTCTTCTCCACACATATCCTAGCACCTGATACAGCTCATGGCCCATAGGAAGTGCTCAGCAAATGTTTGTTGCATAAATAAACAAAAGCAGAACATTTGAGGTTCTCTTGGACTTTTCATCTTCTGTTCCTCCCTTCCGCTTCAGGTGATGTCCAAAGCTCCATCAGGTATGATCTGGCATTGGACCCAGGCCGTCTGATTTCTCGTGCCATTTTTGATGAGACCAAGAACAGGACTTTGACTCGAAGAAAAACCCTGGGGATGGGAGATTACTGTGAAACCATTAAGCTGCTTTTACCAGTAAGGACTTCGGGTTCTGGGAAAGGGAGGGGGAGAAGGAGCCCAAGGTGAGCCTCTGGCACCTCTGCTCCCTGTTGAGTGAGGGGAAGAGGGTGGGGATATTGGGGCTGGAGAGAGGAAAGTTGAGGCCAGAGAACCTGACTCCACAGCTAGGACAGAATGCTGTCCCAGCAGCAGGGAATGGATGTAGTTGAGCAGAAGGGCCAGTGGTGGAAAGTAACGAGAAGGGTAGTGGGTTCTTGAAAGCCCATTCTCCCTCAGGACTGTGTGGAGGATGTGGTGAATCCCATCATCCTACGCCTCAACTTCTCCTTGGTGGGGGAGCCCATCCCCTCATCTCAGAACCTTCGCCCTGTGCTGGCTGTGGGCTCACAGGACCTCTTCACTGCTTCTGTGAGTCTTCCAATGAAATCCCAGGGATGTACTGATTTTCACTGTGTCTCTGTGTCTTAAGAACCTATTGTGGTTCTCAACTTTCCATCAACCACATTAAGTCCATAATGCCTCCACCCAGTTACCAAGGCCCTGCCTAGCTTGGACTCTTACACACATCCCAGATGGCCACCACTTTACCTCAACATAAACTCTCTGATTCTCATTCTCCAAATCCTTCCCAACATCTGTCATTCCTTCCTCTGTTTCTTTGTCCATGTTGTAGTTCCTACTTGGAAAACATTTCCTTCTCTCCACCTCAAAGATCCTTTCTAGTTCTCTAAGCCCCAGTCTCAACTTCCCCCCTTTTGGAAATCATATTCAGCATCTCTCTCTTCTTCTCTGGCTTCCTATTACATCATAGTGATACCAAATATTACATGACTGGAATCATAGCAATCGGCATCTACTTTTGTGGCTCTCTGGGAATTGTGGGTTCTGTGAGTACAAGAGCCATGTCTAATTCACCTGTAGTTTCCACTTTTCCTAACTCCTCACCCAACCCAGAACCTGTCCCTTATTGACACTTGATAATGTTTGTCGAATAATTGTTCCAATGTGAGTTGGATTTAACTCCTCAACTAAACTTTATGCTCCTTGAAGCCAAGGATCTTATCATTCTGCCCCTCCCTTACTGCCCCACTTCTTGACAGTGTTGGTGTGGGGTGGGTGCTCAGTAATATTCAATAATGAGCACTCAAGATGAGCGCTCCTAATGAGGGAAATGGAGAAAGATTAAGACATGGATGGGAAGAGAATTTACTGTTTTTCTGCAGCTCCCTTTTGAGAAGAACTGTGGACAAGATCACCTCTGTGAAGGGGACCTGAATATCAATCTCAGCTTCTCAGGGTGAGCTCTAACTCCTTTCATTTCTAGACACTTAAGCTTTTGGGTCTCTCATCCCCATGGGATGAGAAATGCTTATGTTTCCCTTTGGCTCTCCTTCTAACAAAGAAATTAAATTTTGATTGGAATGTTATCAGTTCATGAGTTCCCACATTCCTGCCCCTACCCTTGATCCAATTCCAACCTATTTCCAGCACAGTCTCTTTTTCAGTTTTGTCCTTCCTCCTCCAGCCTGCAGACCCTGGTGGTAGGGAGCTCCCTGGAGCTTAATGTGACAGTGACTCTGTGGAATGAGGGTGAGGATTCCTATGGTACTGTGATCCACTTCTACTACCCAGCAGGGCTGTCCTACCGACGAGTGCTAGGAACCCAGGTAAATAGCTTCCTTGTTCTCTAATGGCCTCTTCCCTGCCCTGGGTTATAGTAGGTTCTTTTAATTCTTTTATGATGACATGTAAACACAGATACACACAATTCTGAAGGGGAGAGAGAGAGAGAGAGAGAGGTGCATAAAGCAGATGTATAGTTTAATGGATGATATTAAACAAATAGCATATAGCATCCAGGTCAAGAAATAATACACTGCTAGCACCCCCAGAAGTTCTCCCTCCATGTTCATTTCCTCATCAAAACCTCACTCTCTCCCCAAGGTAACCAGTATTCTGACTTCGTGATAATCAATTCCTTGTATATTTTATGGTTTTACCACCCATGAGCACATCCTTAGAAAAAACTGTTGAGTTTTGTCAATATTTGAAATTTATAGAAACATGTTATATGTTCTTTTGTATATTTATTCATTTTTTCAGCATATGTTTGTGAAATTCATCCATGTTGTTGCTTCTGGATGTAGAACATTTTTATTGTATATAAAATCCCTTTGTATGACCATACCACAATTTATTTACCCATTCCACATTTAAAAAAAAATGTTTTTATTTAATTTCCAGGTAGTTAACATATAGTGCAATATTGGTTTCAGGAGGTAATTCATCCCGTACTTATAACACCCAGTGCTCATCACAAGTCCCTCCTTAATATCCATCACCCATTTAGCCCATCCTCTGTCCACCTCCCCTCCAGGAACCCTCAGTGTGTTCTCTATAGTTGAGTCTCTTATGGTTTGCCTCCCTCTCTTTTTTTCCCTTCCCTTATGTTCATCTGTTTTGTTTCTTAATTCCACATGTGAGTGAAATCATATGGCATTTATCATTGACTGACTTATTTCACTTAGCATAATACCTTTGCCATGGCATGGTTCCATCCATGCCATAGCAAATGGCAAGATTTCATTATTTTTGATGGTGGAGTAATGTTCCATTGTATATGTATACCACATCTTCCTTATCCATTCATTACTCAATGGACATTGGGGCTCTTTCCATAGTTAGGCTTTTGAATTTAATGCTGCTATAAACATTGGGGTGCATGTGCCTCTTTTAATCACTATTTTTGTGTTCTTTGGGTAAATGCCTCTAGTGCAATTGCTGAGTCATAGGGTAGTTCTATTTCTTAACTTTTCAAGGAAGCTCCATACTGTTCTCCAGAGTGGCTGCACCAGTTTGCATTCCCACCAACAGTGTAAGAGGGTTCCCCTTTCTCTGCATCATTGCCAACACCTGTTCTTTCTTGTGTTGTTAATGTTAGCCATTCTGACAGGTATGAGGTGATATCTCAATGTAGTTTTGATTTGTATTTCCCTGATGATGAGTGATGATGAGGATGTTTTCATGTGTCTGTTAGCCATCTTTATGTCTTCTTTGGAAAAATGTCTGTTCCTGTCTTCTGCCCATTTCTTAACGGGATTATTTATTTTTTGGTTGTTAAATTTGATAAGTTCTTTATAGATTTTGGTTACTAACACTTTATATGTCATTTTCAAATATCCTCTCCCATACCATTGGTTACCTTTTTGTCTTGTTGATTGTTTTCTTCATTGTGCAGAAACTTTTCATCTTGATGAAGTCCCCAAAGTTCACTTTGGTTTTGTTTCCCTTGCCCCCAGAGATGTGTCTTGTAAGAAGTTGCTACAGCCGAGGTCAAATAGGTTCCTGCCTGTATTCTTCTCTAGGATTTTGATGGTTTCCTGTCTCACATTTAGGTCTTTATTCCATTTTGAATTTATTTTTTTGTATGTTGTATGAAAGTGGTCCAGTTTCATTCTTCTGCCTGTGGCTGTCCAATTTTCCCAACACCATTTGTTAAAGAGACTGTCTTTTTTCCATTGGATTTTCTTTCCTGTTTTATCAAGGATTAGTTGACCATATAGTTGTGGGCCCATTTCTGGGCTTTCTTTTCTGTTTCATTGATCTATGTGTCTATTTTAGTGCCAGGATCATACTGTCTTGATAACTACAGCTTTGTAATATAGCTTGAAGTCTGGATTGTGATGCCTCCAGCTTTTCTCTTCTTCAAGATTGCTTTGGCTATTTGGGATCTTTTCTGGTTCCATACAAATTTTAGGCTTGTTTGTTCTAGCTCTGTGAAGAATGTTGGTGGTATTTTGATAAGGATTGCATTTTTGTGTAGATTGCTTTGGGGAGTATGGACATTTTAACAATGTTTTTATTCCAACCCATGAGCATGAAATATTTTTCCTTTTCTTTGTGTCCTTTTCAATTTTTTTCATCAGTGTTCAATTTTTGCAGAGTATAGATCCCTTACCTCTTTGGTTAACTTTATTTGTAGGTATCTTTTGGTTTTTCATGCAATTTTAAATGGGATCAATTTCTTGATTTCTCACTCTGCTGCTTCATTATTGGTGTATAGAAATGCAACAGAGGTGGGGCAGGGGATGGGGTAACTAGGTGATGGACATTAAAGATGGCATGTGATATGATGAGCACTTGGTGATATACTCAACTAATGAATATTGAACATTATATCAAAAACTGATGATGTACTATACCTTGGCTAATTGAATCTTAATAAATAAAAATAAAATAAAACAAAACAATAAAAAAATGCAACAGATTTATGTACATTGATTTTATATCCTGTGACTTTGCTGAATTTGTGTATCTGTTCCAGTAACTTTTTTGTGGAGTCTTTTGGATTTTTACATAGCATATCATGTCCTCTGTGAATAGTGAAAGCTTGACTTCTTGCAATTTGGATGCCTTTTATTTATTTTTGTTGTTTGATTATTGAGGCTAGGACTCCAGTACTATGTTAAACAACAATGGTGTGAGTGGACATCTACCACACTACAACTCGTGATCATTTGAGTTGTTCCCTGATTTTGGCCATGACTATTCTTGAGCATGTATATTGGTGCACCTACGCATAATATTTGCAAGGTATTTGCCACATATGGCATTGCTGGATCTTAGGTTTCTGTATCTTCAAGTATAATAATTTGCACATCCATCAGCAGATTATTAGAGTTCCTGTGACTTTCTATCCACTGCAACACTTGGCATTGTCAGACTTTTAAATTTTTGTTCATCTGGTGATATTTCCTTATAGTTTTAATTTGAATTTCCTTACAGGTTTAATTTGCATTCTTTAATAAATTTGAACAACCTTTCATCTATTTCCTGGTCATTTTAATTTCTTCTTTTGGGAAGTGCCTGTGCAATTTTTTTTCTTATTCTTCTATTGAGTTTTCCATACTTTTATTTTCTTTTAACTTTTTATTTGAAATCAATTTAGCTCACATATATTGTATTATTAGTTTCAGGGGTATAATTTAGAGATTCATCAGTTGCATATTACACCTATATTACATCAAGTTCCCTCCTTAATGCACATCACCTAATTACCCCATCCCCCCACCCACATACTTTTCTTAATTGTAAGAGTTCTTTAATATTCTGGTTATCAGACTTTTCCAGTTATATGTGTTCAGATATATTTTCCAGTCCTATTGCATGTCTCTTCAGGCTCTTTAGAGTGTCTTTTAATAAACCAAATGTGTTCATTTGATTGTGGTTGATTTTTACCAAAACTTCCTATATGTTTAGTGTTTTATGTGCTGATCATGTTTAAGAAATACTTCCCTACTCCAAGGTTATGAAGATATTCCCCTTTATTACCTTTTAAGAGCTTAATAATTTTGCTTTTTCACCTGAAATCTTTAATCCGGTTGGAATCTATTGTAATTATGGAGTGAGGTAGGGATTCAATTTTTTTTGTTTTTCTGTTTGCTTGATTTTTTTTTGTATGGGCCAGTTTTCCTAGGATTATTTATTGAAAAGTCTGTCCTTTCTCCCACTGCTCCACAATGCCACCAATGTTATATATCAAGCCCATATATGCACATGGGTAACATTTTAAAATTAGTTTTCCTCCCCTGGAAGCCACCCCATCAGCGCCCACTCCGCTTGGCATGTGAGGGAGTGCCCACTGGGAACGAGGGCCTGAAGAGCAGCAGCTGTAACATCAACCATCCCATCTTCCAAGAGGACACCAAGGTGAGTGCCTCCCCCCAGATCCTCATCACTCTCCACCCTTGTCCTGACCCATTTCTTTCCCTTACTCCTCCATGACCTTCCTTATTCCCATTCCTTCTTTCTTCTTCTCTCAGGGCACCTTCATAGTCACATTTGATGTCTCCTACAAGGCCACCCTGGGCAACAAGTTGCTTCTGAAGGCCAATGCAAGCAGGTGAGGCGAGGTGTATCCCTCATTCTTTCATCTCATGCCCCAGCCAGAGATTTCTCTCCTGGATTCCTTCCCAATGAGGCTCCCCTCCCTCTCTCTCTCTCTCTCTCTCTAGTGAGAATAATAAGCCTACAACCAACAAGACCACCTTTCATCTGGAGCTCCCAGTGAGATATGCTGTCTACATGGTGATCAGCAGGTCTGAACCTTTGACTCTTCTATAATCCTAGTACCTCCCCTTGAAGCCCAGGATCTTTGAAGGATAGGTATCTGAACTAGCCCTCTAATTCCTCACATGGGAATACTTGTGCCCAGTCATATATTTATGCCATAATAACATACACGATATACTTCTTGCTTCTTCTCTGATGAACTGACCTACTGGTGGGACACACACACTTTGCCACCACTCTGCACTCCTCCCTCTCTCTCCAAGGTGCAGGCCTCCTTAAACATGAAGCCAATTCTATTCTTCATTCAAATATGAGTGTGTTGAAGTGAAACTAACTAGATTAAGATTGAGGCTTTTATGAGCTCTCTGAGCTCTCTGTGTGGTTTGTCACCACACAGAGGAAAGAAAAGGTCAAGGTTTCACAAAACAAAGAGGAGGCCAGAGATGTGACAAACTGCTGGGAAAGTCTCTACGAGTCCAAGGCTGTGGCAGGCCACAGGAAAGTCAAGTGCAGGGCTGTTGCTCTCAGTTCGGAAGGTGGGTGGTGGAGCAGGGGCAGGCCAGGCTGGAAGCAGGGCAAGGAGACCCACATAACCTGGCCAAACTCCAGAGGTGTAGGGAGGTGGTCAAAAACTTATAATATTGCCATGGGACAGAGTTTGCTACTGTTGTTGCTGCTGATGACACATGAATTTTTAGGAGAACTAGGGAGGGAGGATCAAACAGTGTCATTGCCCTTCCAAACTCCATGTATGAATTTCCCCTACTGTCCATGGGAAAATAGTGGAACTTATATTAAGAGCTTACAGTTATATATACTTATGATATGCCAGGCATTTAAAAAGTACTTTACGTGTATTTACATTCATTTAATCCTTCTAAAAACTCTGTGATTTAGTTATTGTTAAACCCCCTTTTCTACCAACAAAGAAATCAAGAGGTTGTTCCTGTCAGTCAGCTGCTAAGTGGCAGAACCAGGACTCAAAGTCAGATGGTCTGGCTCTAGAGGTTGTGCTCATGCCCATACACTGCTATGCCATTCCAAGGATTGGGGAAGCTGAGTGATTTACTCAAATTTGAAAAGAGAGTTAGAACTGGAAGATTTTAAGGTGAGAAAACTGAAGCATAGAAAGGGTTGGAGTGAGGAACATAAAGGCTAGCACAGTAAGGGAAAAAAAATAAATCCTAACATTTATATCATTGCTGCAGACTTCATCACAACTCTGTCACAGGCATGATTATTAGCATCCTCATTTTATACAGGAAGAATCCACAGAGGTTAAGTAACTTACCTTAAGTTACTTGGGTAAAAAGTGGTAGACTGAAATGTGAACCCAGATGGTCTGGCTCCAAGCCTGTGTTGTTAATCATCACACTGACAGTCACATCTGTGGGAAACTGTGGGGGGCCCATGGAGTTTCTGTATGGCTGCCCTGGCTTCTGTACACTAGGTGCTGGTGAAATGTGCAGCACCCCTGCTTGTTTGCTTGATTCCACTGAGACCTTAGATGTTAACTCTGGGAAGGCAGGGATTATGGTTTGGTAACTGTTGAATCCCCGGAGCCAAGCACACAGCCAGGTATAGGGTAAATGCTTACTGAAGGAGGCAATGCATAGATGGATGGATGGATGGGTGGATGGATGGAAAGCCACCTGAAGCCTGGTGAACATTTATGTCCACTCCAGGGGCTTGTGTTCATGCACCATCCTTCCTCACATTTACTTAACTGCCCCAGGATAGCCACATCTCTTTTCTTCACTCCATCATAGAGGGGCTTGCACTGCATTTTTTCCCTGGTGATCCAACCATGATTTCCTCGAATCCCTTTAGGCTTATTTGTTCTGGCAACAGCCTCTGCAAGCATTGCTGGAGGCCAACAATATACCTAGTAAAGGAGAAAGCCGTGTGAACACCTTTTTCCCATGGGAAAATGTTTAAATGTTATGAGAGGTAACGTTTAATTTGCGCCTTTAAGTAAAAATTTCCAAAAGGGGAATGGTAAGGATGTTCCAAGCAAAAGAAAGAACTTGAACAAAGCTATGGGGATGTGAAAGAGCCAGGGTATCCAAGGACACGCTAGCAGTTCTGGGTGACTGGGGCAAATGTTATAGAGAGGAGCTGAAGCTGAGGCTGCAGAAGCATGTGGGGATCATAACTATTTCATGGGATCATCTGCCAGGAGGCCCAATAGAGCCCTTAGCAGCAGACCGGGACACAACTGAGGATGGCTCCAGGGCTGTTTCTCACCAACAAGCCCTCTCTCTCCAGGAAGGAAGAGTCTACCAAGTACTTCAACTTTTCAACTTCTGATAAGAAGAGCAAGAAAGAAGCTGAGCATCGTTATCGTGTGAGAAGCCAGGGAGCATCCATATCTTCCCTCCCATGGTGCTGCTAATGTTGGGAGCTGGTGGGAGAGAGAAAGAGGAGCTGAGGGCTAGATCCAGGAAAGAAGTAGGATTTGGGATGCTCCCAGGACCACAATAATGTTCTGTCTCAATTTTCTGCAGGTGAATAACCTGAGTCAGCGAGATGTGGCCATCAGCATCAATTTCTGGGTTCCTATCCTGCTGAATGGTGTGGCTGTGTGGGATGTGGCTGTAGTGGCCCCTTCACAGGTATCTGCTTGCCTTTCTAACTCTCCAGAGTCTGATCCTACAGTGCCTCACACCCTCTTACCAGTGAAATGTTGATCATTCTGTGGCTATTTCTCTCTCTCACTAGAGTCTCCCCTGTGTGTCAGAGAGGGAACCTCCCCAGCATCCTGGCTTCCTGACCCAGATTCCAGGGAGTCTTGTACTGGTGAGAAAGACCCTGGATTCCCATTGCAGGACCAGCTGCCTATTGGGGGATATAGGGAAATGCACTTGTTAGGTTGGAGATCTATATATATGACCTATAATTGCTCATCTATTCCCCACCCCAAACCTGATGGACTTCATTTTCTCCTGTGGTTCTTGCCTAAGTTAAGACCCTCCTCAACTTCATTCCTCCCCTGTCCCTAGAACTGCTCCATTGCTGACTGCCTGAGGTTCCGCTGTGACCTCCCCTCCTTTGGCATCCAGGAGGAACTTGACTTCATCCTGAAGGGCAAACTCAACTTTGGCTGGGTCAGCCAGGTGTGTAGGCCCAACAGCAGAGTCCCTCCCCTGGATTTGGGTGGTACCAGATGTGTCTGTGCCCATCCTCAAGCCAGGAGATTTCTCAAACTCTGAGCCTCTTCCTAGGGTATTTCCCCAGCTCTGTCCCTGTGTATTTCAGACATTGCAGAAGAAGGTATTGGTGATGACTGTGGCTGAAATCACATTCAATAGATCCGTGTATTCCCAGCTTCCAGGACAGGAGGCATTCTTGAGAGCTCAGGTAGGGACTATGTGGTAGGAGTGGCCAGGCTGGTAAGAGGGATCCTAATGCTAAATCTTTGGTGCTGTGTGGGAGGCTCAGAAGCCTAGAGGAAGGCAGGATGAAGGCCCCTCAGCAGGAGAGTTGTCCCTAAGTCCATAAGTGTTTCTGTATCTCACCCCTTGAGCAAAGGAAGGAGGGGAGGCCCTTAAAGGTTGGGGAACCTGGGAAGAGTCTGGAACAACAAGGAGTCTGATACTTTCTCATGCACAAATCAGACGGCGATGGTGCTTGAAGCGTATGAGGTCTATGATCCTATTCCCCTCATCGTGGGAAGCTCTGTGGGAGGACTGCTGCTCTTGGCTCTCATCACAGCCATCCTATACAAGGTGAGTGTCTTCATCCCACTCTCAACACTACCAGTATCTAACCCAAGCCCTTCCAGAGACAGGATGGTATAGTGGGAAGAACTCAGACAATGGAATCAGACAGGCCTGTGTGTACATTTTGGCTCTATTCTGCTCACTCTTTAATGTTGGGCAAATTACTCAACTTCTCTGAGCTTGTCTCCTCATTTTTGAAATGACAGTAATGCCTACATTACAGAGTAGCTGAAGTGAGACAGACATGAAACCAGGCTATGTGTGTAGGCCTGCCTATGAATTTATGCTTTTCTACTATAGCTTTTATGCATAACTGCTGTGCTTGCACACAGTAGATAATACATGATAGCTGTAATTCATATAAGTGTTCTGGCACACAAATATGAGTCAGCTTATTTCTCTTCTCGTCTTCTCTCTCAGCTTCTTCCTACTCCCAACTCTCTTCCCTGCCCTCTTACCCAGCTCTTCTGATTTACTTCCCTTCACAGCTTGGCTTCTTCCAACGTCAGTACAAAGAAATGCTGGACAACAAACCTGAAGACACTGCCACATTCAGTCAGGAGGATGTCAGCTGTGAGGCCCCAAATTTGCCTTTGTCCTAATAATTCACTTTTCTGTTTGTCTCTACCTCCATGGACTGGTCTTGCCTTTGCCTACAAATCTACTTCCATGGGAAAAATTTCTGTATAGCTCTGGACTGGTCTGAGCAACTTATCAAGTGCTAAGCCAACTTCTCAAGGCATTGAAAGGTTTTTATATTTTAACATATTTGTCAGTTCTTCAGTAATGACTCACTTTTTACAGAAGCAAACATGAAGCCAGCATGAATTTTCATATATATAAAGAATTGCCACATTAAATGAGGATGTTTATAACACATTCTTCTTGTATGAAAGAGCTCTAATTCAGGGACCTGAGTCCTGTTCTAGGAAGAGTTGGGGGAACCTGCTTGTGGGCCTAGAAAACATTCTCTCGCTTTTTCAGGTGACTGAGGCTGATAATCTTTTCTTAATGGTGCTATGAATAATATTAGGGGAGAAGCCAAAGGAAGAACTCTAGTGTGTGTTGCTCATGGGGCTCAGCACAGGCTTCAGGCTCCTTGGTAATGGCAAATGAGCAGAATGTCCTAGGAGGGGAATGAAATGTCCTGAACATGTTTGAACCAATATCCCCCTTGAATGAGGTCCCCAAAGATTGGGAGAGCCAAGCTTCCAAAAAGGAGCATCTGATTTCCCAGACAATACAGAAGACCCATTAAATGTGGTCATAGAGAATGGCTGAAATATTCCAAATCCAAAATTAGGTCATGAAGCCTCACACATAGGGCTGTAGGTCCTCTGTTTGAAATCAAGGTTGTCTCCAGAAAACCAGAATTCACAAATATTGTCAGTGTGTCAGGCAAAAAGTTGTCTGCAGCCCTGAGTTCCCAGGGGACTTCTGAGGAGGGCCTCATTTAAGTCATTTAATCTCTGAGAATCTCAATTCCTCCTCTAGAGAATGGGAACTAAAATTATATCTTGCTCCCAGAGATACTGTGAGGATTCAGTGTTATGTGAAAGACCTTTACAGCCTAGAGCCCTAATTATTAATAGGTGAGGGAAAAGGAGTAGGGATGAAGATCTCCTACCTAGTCATCAAGGACATTCCCTCGAGCACCTCCCATATCATGGCCTTGGGAAGAGCAAGCAGAGCACAGACTGCACTGTGTGCCTGCGCCCAGTAGAGCTCTTCGGTCCCCACCCCACCCCCACGGTCCCCAGGGAGGCTGTGGACACACAGCTTCCACACCTTTATTGCACCTGGTGGCATCTGCCTGGGCCTCAGGGCTGTTCATAGCCAGTGGGCAGAGGGTTGACATGGGGATTGTGGAAAAGGGTGTGGTTACCGTCTCCCCAGGAGTAGGGCTGTGAAGAAAGGGAGAGAGGATTGTCAGCGTGGTCTGGGCCTGGGGGTTCCAAGCCCCCCCTCCCACAACCTTTGCCCTTCTGATCCTCACTCCCGCCCTGGGGGCAGAGGCCTCAGGCCAACGTACCTTGGTGCGGATACGGAGGTGGTGATAGGGGATAAACTTGGGGCGTTCACGGTGGCCCGCGTGGAGCCAGGAGTTGAGGGTGCAGAGGGCCACGCTGGGCAGCGCCAGCACGAAGGTCAGGAGGCGCCAGGTGCTGGCTGCAGAAGGAGGGGATAAGCAGAGATGAAAGAGAAGTGGGGAGGCCAGGGCCTCTGAAGGTCAGAGTGGGAGGGTTGGTCAGTGGGGGTGTTGTCAGACCCTGGGAGGCCACACAGGCAGGAGAGGGGTACAGGTAGGCAAGCCACAGGGTCAGGTCCCAGCCCCACTCACCTCCTGCCCCTCCATGGTCTCTCTTTGCTGCACTTGCCAAGCCCCGACTCAAGGACTTCAGAGGCAGAGCCATTGCGGTGGGTGAGAGAAGCTGGAAACTGCACTGTCCTTTCGCTCTCCTTCACCGAGGCCTAGATTCTCCTCCCCTCTTTTTGGGCCAATCACCTGTTGAGTCTGTAACATGGGTGGCTATTTTTAGGGGTTTTCTATATTTAAAATGAGGCCTTACTGCCATGAGGTCCTTCTTTCTGGACAGCTGCTATTTGGTACCTCTTATTTTGGTAAGGGACACTTAAAAAAACCAATGTGCCATTCTTTTTATAGTTTCAGGGAACTATTTCCTTCAATACTCTAGTCCCAGTGGCTGGCACACAGTAGGTCTTTAATAACTATTTGTAGAATGAATTAAGTGTCCTTTTGAATCTCAGTTTTTTCATCTGTACAATGTATAATAATTTATACCTTAAATGGGTAGTTTATTAAATTTAAGTAAAATAAGAGGAATATGCCAGCTTAGTGTCTGGCATGAAACAGTAGCTCAGTATATGTATTAGTTACAGTTCTTTGCAAAGAACATAACTCACTCTAATTGGTTTTAAAAAGATAAGCAATTCAAAATCAGGTAGCTCAAAGTGTCTCTCGTATGGCCAGAGAAGCCAATAATCTGTGCAGCCAGAAGCAAGCTAATCTATGGGCCAGCTGCCATGAGACACCACCGCAATTTGCACTGCTGGACTCCAGATACCAAAAACTTCACCCATGCTGCTCTGGAAAGCCAGATTCTTCTACCCTAACATCCTTCTTCATGAAGCTTGCATCCTTGAGTTGATGTTTTCTGAATCAGAGAATCATGTGTGCCCCAGTTGACAATAGCTAGGTCATTGTCTATGCTCTAGCTTCAAGAAAGGCTGGGAAATTGAGTTCTGCCTTCTACATTAAGGAGGCAGGAATTCTATCTTGGGGAAAATCCCCAAGTATAAGAAAAGCATTCAAAAGATACTGGGTAGCCACAGACTTGACAAGTGTCTACTGCTAAGTATATTATTCAATCTGAAAAATCTGACTACTTGGAGGAAAAAGAAGAAAGCCTAGGGAGACCTGTATAAGCCCTTTATCAAAGTAGGTCACTAGAAAGCTACAAGATAGTGCAGGGCTAATTCCTGGCCTGGTGCACTGTTCTGCCCTCTGCACTAGCACAGAACCTGGCATGAAATAGTTGTTCTAAAAATATGTTTTTATTGAATGCTTCAACCATGTTACATTAGTTAACCCTATATAAATGCCTTTGCAGAACCATAATCCAACAGGATGCCTCCATCTTTGATCAGGACTGATTTAACTAATATGAATTTAATATATAAAAGAAAAATGAATTTTTGTACTTAATCTGAATATATAAAAGAAAAATGAAAAAGGTACATTTTTAGGAAGGGGCTGCTCCATAACTATTCCTCCTGTTGGTTTGAAACTGAACACTAGCTTCTACTTAACTTTCTGATGCTTTTTTTAAAGTAACCTTGTTGAACAGTCAAATGTTATATAATGCTTCTAAATTATTCCAGAGCCCTCACTGAGCTATAATGGAATTCTTCCTATGATTGATATTTCCCAGTTGGGGTTTGGACTTGCTGCTAAGAAGATGGGCCTTATTCCAGTTAAAGGTACATGGCATCTCCCTCCACATACAGTCCCCTCAGCTTATGATTACAGCTTTTGGAGAAAGCAAATGACCAAGGGTGTTTTTACTTGAAAACATTCTAAAGGACCCAAATAAATGAAATCATGAATGAAAGAGGAGGGATCACAACCAACACCAAAGAAACACAAACAATTATAAGAACACATTATGAGCAACTACATGCCAGCAAATTAGACAATCTGGAAGAAATGGATGCATTCTTAGAGATGTATAAACTACTAAAACTGAACCAGGAAGAAATAGAAAACCTGAACAGACCCATAACCACAAACGAAATTGAAGTAGTGATCAAAAATCTCCCAACAAACAAGAGTCCAGGGCCAGATGGCTTCCCAGGGAAATTCTACCAAACATTTAAAGAAGAATTAATGCCTATTCTTCTGAAATTGTTCCAAAAAATAGAAATGGAAGGAAAACTTCCAAACCCATTCTATGAAACCAGCATTTCCTTGATCCCAAAACCAGACAAAGACCCCATCAAAAGGAGAATTACAGACTAATATCCCTGATGAACATGGATGCAAAAATTCTCACCAAAATACTAGCCAACAGGATCCAACAGTACATTAAAAGGATTAATCACCACAAACAAGTGGGATTTATACCTGGGCTGCAAAGTTGGTTTAACATCTACAAATCAATCAATGTGATAGAATACATTAATAAAAGAAAGAACAAGAACTCTATGATCCTCTCAATAGATGCAGAAAAAGCATTTGACAAAGTACAGCATAGTTTCTTGGGATGGGACTACTCTTCACAGTGTAGGGATAGAGGGTACATACCTCAATATCATAAAAGCCATCTATGAAAAACCCACAGTGAATATCATTTTCAATGGGGAAAAAATGAGAGATTTTCCCCTAAGGTCAGGAAGATGGCAGGGATGTCCACTATCACCACTGCTATCCAATATAGTACTAGAAGCCCTAGCCACAGCAATCAGACAACAAAAAGAAATGAAAGGCATCTGAATTGGCAAAGAAGAAGTCAAACTCTCACTCTCTGCAGATGATATGATACTTTATGTGGAAAACCCAAAAGACTCCACCCCAAAACTGCTAGAACTCATACAGGAATTCAGTCAAGTGGCAGGATATAAAATTAATGCACATAAATCAGTTGCATTTCTATACACCAACAAGACAGAAGAAAGAGAAATTAAGGAGTTAATCCCACTTACAATTGCACCCAAAACCATAGATACCTAGGAATAAATCTAACCAAAGAGGCAAAGAATCTGTACTTAGAAAACTATAGAATACTCATGAAAGAAATTGAGGGAGACACAAAGAAATGGAAAAACTTTCCATGCTCATGGAGTAGAAGAAAAAATATTGTGAAAATGTCTATGCTACCTAGAGCAATCTACACATTTAAGGCAATCCCTATCAAAACACCATCCACTTTTTTCAAAGAAATGGAACAAATAATCGAAAAACATTCCATGCTCATGGATTAGAAGAACAAATATTGTGAAAATGTCTATGCTACCTAGAGCAATCTACATATTTAATGCAATCCTTATCAAAATGCCATCAACTCCTTTCAAAGAAATGGAACAAATAATCCTAAAATATGTATGGAACCAGAAAAGGCCCCAAATAGCCAGAGAAATGTTGAAAAAGAAAACCAAAGCTGGAAGCATCACAACTCTGGACTTCAAGCTCTATTACAAAGCTATAATCATCAAGACAGTATGGTACTGGCACAAAAACAGACACACAGATCAATGGAACAGAATAGAGAGTCCAGAAATGGACCCTCAACTCTATGGTCAACTAATCTTTGACAAAGCAGGAAAGAATGTCCAATGGAAAAAAGACAGTCTCTTCAACAAATGGTGTTGGCAAAATTGGAGAGCCACATGCAGAAGAATGAAACTGGACCATTTCCTTACACCACACACAAAAATAGACTCAAAATGGATGAAAGACCTAAATGTGAGACAGGAGTCCATCAAAATCCTTGAGGAGAACACAGGCAGCAACCTCTTTGACCTCAGCCACAGCAACTTCTTCCTAGAAACATCACCAAAGGCAAGGGAAGCAAGGGCAAAAATGAACTATTGGGACTTCATCAAGATAAAAAGCTTTTGCACAGCAAAGAAACAGTCAACAAAACCAAAAGACAACCGACAGAATGGGAGAAGATATTTGCAAATGACATATCAGATAATGAGCTAGTATCCAAAATTTATAAAGAACTTATCAAACTCAACACCCAAAGAACCAAGAATCCAATCAAGAAATGGGCAGAAGACATGAACAGACATTTCTGCAAAGAAGACATCCAAATGGCCAACAGACATGAAAAAGTGCTCAACATCACTTGGCATCAGGGAGCTACAAATGAAAACTACATTGAGATATCACCTCACACCAATCAGAATGGCTAAAATTAACAAGTCAGGAAACGACAGATGTTGGCAGGGATGCAGAGAAAGGGGAACCCTCCTACACTGTTAGTGGGAATGCAAGCTGGTGCAGCCACTCTTGAAAGCAGTATGGAGGTTCCTCAAAAATTGAAAATAGAGCTACCTTATGACCCAGCGATTTCACTACTGGGCATTTGCCCCAAAGATACAAATGTAGTGATCTGAAGGGGCACGTGCACCCCAATGTTTATAGCAGCCATGTCCACAATAGCCAAACTATGGAAAGAGTCTAGAGGTCCACCAACAGCTGAATGCATAAAGAAGATGTGGTATATATATACAATGGAATATTATGCAGCCATAAAAAATGAAATCTTGCCATTTGCAATGATGTGGATGGAACTAGAGGGTATTATGCTGAGCGAAATAAGTCAATCAGAGAAAGACAATTATCATATCTCACTGATATGAGGAATTTGAGAAACAAGACAGAGGATCATAGGGGAAGGGAGGGAAAAAATGAAACAAGATGAAACCAGAGACAGAGACAAACCACAAGAGATTCTTAATCTCAGGAAACAAACTGAGGGTTGCTGAAGTGGAGGGGGGGTGGGGGGGAAGAATGGGGTGGCTGGGTGATGGACATTGGGGAGGGTATGTGCTTTGGTGAGCACTGTGAATTGTGTAAGACTGATGAATCACAGACCTGTACCCCTGAAACAAATAATACATTATATGTAAAAAAAAAGAAAACACTCTAGGCTCTCCTCCTTCCACTCAGAGTTTTGTTGGCCATTGCCAAACAATTGCCTGGGCCTTCACATCCCTTTGTCTCAGCTTGGACGTTTCCATGAAGAATTTTTCTTGCTGGGACTTGGTGAATGCCCTGAGAGATGCTGCCATCCCTCCCATGTGGTGCTACTGTTGCTCCCATGTGGTGCACCTGCCCAGTACTCAGCCTTCTATTTAGGTAGTCTGCACTTTCCTAGCTGATCTGTGTAGAGGCAGTGTAGAGCAGGTCCTTCAGTCTTTGTATCCACCATAATTTCTTAAGGTCTCTCTCATGCAATCAAGTAATTGGGCTGCTTCTCTAGTTTCTAGAGGTTTAGGTTTTTCTTTGTCTTAGGCAGGGGGAGAACAAACTTACCAGTTGTTAAGTAAACCCCAGTGGGCAGCATCCCAGCCCCTTTTCAGACATGCCTCAGCTGTTGGTGGTGAAGGGTGTGGAGCAACAATTCCATGTCAGTTTCTCTTGTATGTCTTTCTTGGGATTCTACCTACCAAGACCACATTGTCCAAAGCAAAGATCAATCCAACATCTGATCTACTAAATATAAATTTTGTTCATGGGGAGGCCTAAGACAGGATATCTGAAATTAGAATTGTCCCAGAAAGGGAGGATACAGGATACGAGTTAGTGAAGATGAACTGTGAAGGGACTTAGAGATAAGACAGAACCAGGGTGGAGCTCACTAGTGGGCTAATGATAACAGGATGATAGGGTCTAAAAAGGGGCTATTAGCTCCCTCTGGCCTTGGAGCAGGTGAAGCTTGTTATAGTGGCCATCTATTGTTTTGTGTCTCTGCCCAACATATGCGTTCTTCTGGTAATAACATCCTGGGTTTTCTTTGTAAAATCACCACTCCTTTCTCATTTTCAGTTCTCCGTTCTTGTGGGGTTGACTCCATCCTCCAGCTGCAAAAGGGGCCACATGATCCAGGCTTAGACAAACCAGAACATTCTGTCCTCCTAACCATAGTAATTGGTTTGGGAGGGATACATGTCCATGAGTCCCAATTTGGGGACTTATTTCTTGCACTACTGAGATGTAGTGGTACTTCAACTGGACCTGGAGTTGCTAGAGCTTCAGTCTGGAATGTTAGATTGAAGCCAATACTGAAGCCATTTTTCAGAGCAGACCTGAAAGACAGGGATAGATCTAGCCTTTTTGATAATATTTGAACCCCTGGATCAAGATGTACCAGAATTGAGAAAGATCTGTACCCTTAGAACTTTCAGTTGCATAAAATGAAAAAGATGGTGTTTTTAGTCTTCCTTAATTGCTAAACATTTTCTGTGAAACTACCTCCTATCTCTAAAGGTTTAGAATTTGTAATAGTGAATTTGTAATTTCTGTACTATGCTCTGTTTTATTGAAACTTTTTGCCTTCTTTTGTAGATGAAATTTAATGGGCACTTGACGTGAGTCCAGAGTTGGTTAAGATGAAGTTAATTAAATAAAGTACACATTTAGATGTAGTCCAACTTGCTAAAAGTTTAATGGTTGAGTCTGTACTTTTTATTTTCTTCTTGCATTTCATAATAATGTAACATTTATAGCAGCAATGTCACAATAGCCAAACTATGGAAAGAGACCAGATGTCCATCAACAGATGAGTGGATAAAGAAGTGCCACACACACACACACACACACACACACATTGGAGTATTACTCAGCCATCAAAAAAAAAAAGAAAGAAATTTTGCCATTTGCAACAACGTGGACGGAACTAGAGGGTATTATGCTAAGCAAAATAAGTCAATCAGAGAAAGACAATTATCATATGACCTCACTGATATGTGAATTTAAGAAACAAAACAGAGGATCATCGGGGAAGAGAGGAAAAAATAAAACAAGAGGAAACCAGAGAGAGAGACTAACCATAAGAGACTCTTAACCATAGGAAACAAACTGAGGGTTGCTGGAGGGGAGAGGGGTGGAGGGATGGGGTAACTGGGTGATGGACATTAAGGAGGGCATGTGATGTAATGAGCACTGGGTATTATATAAGACTGATGAATCACAGACCTGTACCTCTGAAACCAATAATAAATTATATGTTAATTAATTAAATTTAAATTAAAAAAAAGATTTGCTCTCCCTCTCTCTCTGCCCTCCTGCTCCCATTCACGTGCTCTTGTTCTCGTCTCTCATTCTCTCAAAAAATAAAATAAAAAAATAAAAGTAATGGGTTATCATCAGTCACCAGGGAAATGCAAATTAAAAACCATGATGAGCCAAAAGACTAAGATTATTCTCTGCATATTTTCAGACCACAATGCTTTGAAACTGAAACTCAATCACAAGAAGAAATTTAGAAGGAACTCAAACACCTGGAGGTCAAAGAGCATCCTGCTAAAGAATAGTTGGGTCAACCAGGAAATTAAAGAAGAACTTAAACAATTCATTGAAATTAATAAGAATGAAAACACATCGGTTCAAAATCCATGGGATACTGCAAAGGGAGTTCTAAGAGGGAAGTACATAGCCATCCAAGCCTCTCTCAAAAAATTAGAAAAATCCCAAATGCACAAGCTAACCTTACACCTAAAGGAGCTGGAGAAAGAACAGCAAATAAAACCTAAACCAAGCAGGAGAAGACAAATAATAAAGATTAGAGCAGAGATCAATGAAATAGAAGCAAGAAAAACAGTAGAACAAATCAACAAAACTAGAAGCTGGTTCTTTGAAAGAATTAATAAGATCAATAAACCTCTGGCCACATTTACCCAAAAGAAAAGGGAAAGGACCCAAATTTATAAAATCATAAATGAAAGGGGAGAGATCATGACTAACACCAAGGAAATAGAAACAGTTATTAGAAATTATTACCAGCAGCTATAGGCCAACAAATTAAGCAAGCTGGAAGAAATGGATGCATTCCTGGAAACTTATAAACTACCAAGACTGAAATAGGAAGAAACAGACAATCTGAATAGACCAATAACCAGCAAGGAAATTGAAGCAGTAATCAAAAACCTCCCCAAAAACAAGAGTCCAGGGCCAGATGGCTTCCCAGGGAGATTCTACTAAACATTTAAAGAAGAAATCATACCTATTCTACTGAAGCTGTTTCAAAAAAATAGAAATGGAAGGAAAACTTCCAAACTCGTTCTATGAGGCCACCATCACCTTGGTCCCAAAATCAGACAAAGACCCCATCAAAAAGGAGAATTACAGACCAATATCCCTGATGAACATGGATGCCAAAACACTCACCAAGATCCTAGCCAATAGGATACAACAGTACATTAAAAGGACTATTCACCATGACCAGATAGGATTTATTTCTGGGTTTGCAAGGGTCATTCAACATTCCCAAATCAATCAACATGATAGAGCACATTAATAAAAGACAAGACAAAAATCATATGATCCTCTCAATTGATGCAGAGAAAGCATTCGACAAAATACAGAATCCTTTCTTGATTGAAACTGTTCAAAGTATAGAGATAGAGGGAACATACCTCAACATCATAAAAGCCATCTATGAAAAGCCCACAGCGAGTATCATTCTCAATGGGGAAAAAATGAGAGCTTTTCCCTTAAGGTCAGGAACATGACAGGGATGCCCACTCTCACCATTATTGTTCAACCTCGTACTAGGAGTCCTAGCCTAAGCAATCAGACAACAAAAGAAATAAAAGGCATTCAAATTGGCAAAGAAGTCAAACTCTCTCTTCGCAGATGACATGATACTTTATGTGGAAAATCCGAAGATTCCACCCCAAGTTATTAGAACTCATAGAGCAATTCAGCAATGCAGCAGGATACAAAATCAATGCACAGAAATCAGTTGCATTTCTAGACACTAACAAGTTGATTGTAGAAAGAGCAATTCAGGAATCAATTCCATTTACAATAGCACCCAAAACCATCAGATACCTAGGAATAAGCCTAACCAATGAGGTAAAGGATCTGTACTCTAGAAACTACAGAACACTTATGAAAGAAATTGAGAAAGACACAAGGAGATGGAAAAGCATTCCATGTTCATGGATTGGAACAATAAACATTGTTAAAATGTCTATGCTGCCCAGAGGGAGAAAAAAAGATGGTAGAGGAGTAGGGGACCCTATTCCAACTGTCCCCTGAATTGAGCTGGATATCTACCAGACCACTCTGAACACCCATGAAATCAGCCTGAGATATAAGAAGATATATCTGAATCTCTACAAACAGATTATCATAGGCAGTTGGTTTCAAGTATGAAGTGGGGAGCCGTGATTCTGTGGGCACATACTGGAAGATAAAGAGAAGGGGGAGAGAGCCTTCGGGATCCTGCACTGCCAGTGAGCGAAAGCCCTCCACGCTGGGGATGGGACACAGACTCGAAGACCGGTAGCAGCGGTGAAAAGACTTTAGGGCAGTCTCCCTCCCCCCTAGACTGAAACCCGGAGTGGCGGGGTGCATGTGGGAACTGGGAGTGGCTGGTGCTTTTAGAAGCACAAAGGGCAGAGATGTGCCCCAATCTGGAGGCAAGGACTGCAGTGTTGCTGAGGGGCGCACAACCCAGGACACTGCCATTTATAGCAGCACACACAGAAATGGAGATAGTGTGGCCTGGAGAGTTCACTGAAGAACAGACTACAGTCTCTCTGTTCTGAAGTAGAGGGTTGGACACGGTCTCTTCTGCTTTGACCCTTGGAGGAGACGTGGAAAGCCACCAGGGAAAGCTGCCAGAGAACAAAAGCCCCCCCAAAACAGTTTTCACTGAGCACATCGCCCCCCACAGGGGGAAGGGCAACTCTGCCCAAATAGGATTGCCTGAGTAACAGTGTGGCAGACCCCTCCCTGAGAAGACAGGCTAGGGGAACAAGAGGCCAACAACCCTAAGATCCCTATAAAACAGGTGCATCTTGCTTGGGTTCTGGTCAATAATTTGGACTCTGTACACTCCTTCAACCATCCCTCAACAGAATGAGTAGGAGGAGGAACCCCCAAAATAGAAAAGACTCAGAGACTGTGACTTCTGCCACAGATTTAAAATGGATACAGATATAACCAATATGTCGGAAATGGACTTCAGGGTAACAGTTATGAAGACAATAGCTATAATGGAGAAATCGATTAATGGCAACATAGAGTCTCTAACAGCAGAAATGAAAGCTGAATTGGCAGAACTTAAAAATGCTATCAATGAGATCCAATCTAATCTATATACTCTAACAGCTAGGGCAAACAAGGCAGAAGAACGAATTAGTGATCTAGAAGACAAACTGATAGAAAATAAGGATAAAGAGGCACCCTGGGAGAAACAGCTCAAAATCCATGAAAACAGAATTAGAGAAATAAGTGATGCCATGAAACATTCCAAGTCAAAATTATTGGGATCCTGAGGGATGGAGAGAGACAGAGGACTAGAAGATATATTTGAGCAAACTGCAGCTGAGAACTTCCCTAATCTGGGGAATGAAAAAACATTTGTGTCCTAGAGGCAGAGAGGACCCCTCCCAAGATCAAGGAAAACAGGCCAACACCTTGGCTTGTAATAGTAAAACTCTCAAATCTTAGAACCAAGGAAACCATCTTAAGGGCAGTTAGGGGGAAGAGATGCCTTATGTACAGAGGGAGGAACATCAGAATAATGTCAGACCTATCCACAGAGACCTGACAAGCCAGAAGGGCCTGGCAAGACATATTCAGGGTACTAAAGGAGAAGAACATGCAACCAAGAATACTTTACCCAACAAGGCTTTCATTTAGAATGGATGGAGAGATGCAGAGCTTCCAAGACCGGCAGAAACTGAAAGAATATGTGACCACTAAGCCGGCCGTGCAAGAAATATTAAGGGGGGGTTCTATAAAGAGAGAAAGACCCCAAGAGTGATATAGAACAGAAATCTATAGAGACAATCTATAGAAACAAGGACTTCACAGGCAACGTGACGACAATAAATTCATATCTTTCAATAATCACTCTCAACATGAATGGCCTAAATGCTCCTATAAAACAGGACAGGGTTGCAAATTGGATAAAAAGACAGGACCCATCCATATGGTGTCTACAAGAGACTCATTTTGAACCTAAAGATACATCCAGACTGAAAGTGAAGGGATGGAGATCCATTTTCCATGCTAACAGACGTCAAAAGAAAGCTGGGGTAGCAATTCTTTATCAGACAAATTAGATTTTAAGCTAAACACTGTAGTTAGAGACAGAGAAGGACACTATATCATTCTTTTTTTTTTTAAGATTTTATTTATTTATTTGAGACAGAGAGAATGAGAGAGAGAGAGCACATGGCGGGGGGAGGGTCAGAGGGAGAAGCAGACTCCCTGCTGAGCAGGGAGCCCGATGCAGGACTCGATCCCAGGACTCCAGGATCATGACCTGAGCCGAAGGCAGTCACTTAACCAACTGAGCCACCCAGGCGCCCGAACACTATATCATTCTTAAAGGGTCTATCCAATAAGAAAACCTAACAATTGTAAATATGCCCCAACATGGGAGCAGCCATCTACATAAGCCAACTGTTAACCAAAATAAAGAGTCATATTGATAATAATATGGTAATTGTAGGGGACCTCAATACTCCACTCTCAGCAACAGACAGATCATCTAAGCAGAAAATCAACAAAGAAACAGAGCTTTGAATGACACACTGGAACAGATGGACCTCATAGGTATATACAGAACATTCCACCATAAAACAATAGAATACTCATTCTTTTTGAGTGCACATGGAACTTTCTCCAGACAAGACCACATACTGGGTCACAAATCAGGTCGCAACCAATACCAAAAGATTGAGATTATTCCCTGCATATTCTCAGACAACAATGCTTTAAAACTGGAACTCAATCACAAGAAAAGATTTGGAACAAATTCAAACACTTGGAAATTCTTGACCACTCTGCTCAAGAATGTTTGGGTCAACCAGGAAATCAAAGAAGAAGTTAAACAATTCATGGAAACCAATAAGAATGAAAACACATCAGTCCAAAACCTATGGGATACTGCAAAGGCGGTCCTAAGGGGGAAATACATGGCCATCCAAACCTCACTCAAAAAATAGAAAAATCCCAAATTCACCAACTAACTTTACACCTTAAAGAACTAGAGAAAAACCAACAAACGATGCCTAAGCCACGCATTAGAAGAGAAATAATTAAGATTAGAGCAGAGATCAATGAATTAGAAACCAGAAATACAGTAGATCAGATCAACGAAATTAGAAGTTTGTTCTTTGAAAGAATTAATAAGATCGATAAACCACTGGCCAGACTTATCCAAAAGAAAAGAGAAAGGACCCAAATTAATAAAATTATGAATGAAAGGGGAGAGATCACGACTAATACCAAGGAAATAGAAACAATTATCAGAAATTATTATCAACAGCTACATGTCAATAAATTAAGCAACCTGGAAGAAATGGATGCCTTCCTAGAAACCTATAAACTCCCAAGACTGAAACAGGAAGAAATTGAAAACCTGAATAGGCCAATAACCAGTAACGAGATTGAAGCAGTGATCAAAAACCTCCCCCCAAAAACAGAGTCCAGGGCCTGATGGATTCCCTGGGGAATTCTACCAAACATTCAAAGAAGAAATAATACCTATTCTACTGAAGCTGTTTCAGAAAATAGAAACAGAAGGAAAGCTTCCAGGCTCATTTATGAGGGCAGCATTACCTTAATCCCCAAACCAGGCAAAGACCCCATCAAAAAGGAGAATTTCAGACTGATATCCTTGATGAATATGGATTCCAAAATTCTCAACAAAATCCTAGCTAATAGGATTCTGTATTGTATCCAACAATACATTAAAAGGATCATCCACCATGACCAAGTGGGATTTATCCCCAGGATGCAAGGGTGGTTCAACATTCACAAATCACACAATTTGACTGAACATATTAATAAGAGGAGAGAGAAGAACCAGATGGTCCTCTCAATTGATGCAGAAAAAGAATTTAACAAACTACAGCATCCTTTCCTGATTAAAACTCTTCAGAGTAGATTGGCGGAGCAAGATGGTGGAGGAGTAGGAGACCTGGATTTCGTCTGGTCTCAGGAACTCAGCTGGATAGGGATCAAACCATTCTGAACACCTACAAACTCAACAGGAAATTGAAGAAAAGAATAGCAAGAACACTCTGAACAGAAAAGCGACCACTTTCTGGAAGGCAGTACGTGCGGAGAAGTGAATCCGAGGCAATATTCGGGAGGATAGACGGTGGGGGAGGGGGCCTCCATCTGCCGCTTCTGGCAAGTGATAGAGCCGCAGAGCACAAAATTGGAACTTTTAGAAGTCTGCTCCACTGAGGGACGTCAATCCAGTGGCTAAGCGGGGAGTGGAATCCTCGTGGGACAGTGTGGTCTCAGGACCCTCAGGGTCACAGAAAGACCAGGGGTTCCTGAGTGTGGCAGGGCTCCCAGGTATCAGAGCGGGGAAGCCAGCTGCAGAGACGGAGCCAAGGCTCGGGCTCTCAGCTTGGGGTTGCCATAAACTGTGATCCGCGGCAGAGTCGGGCCACTGCTCCTCCAGCAGGGACCCAAAAAGCGGCAGATTTGGGGAGACTCCCCTTCCTCCCCTGGGAGGAGCGGCATGGGAGCGCACCGCAGGGATCTCCTGGGTGTGGAGACCCTGCACAGGGTCGGGTGCCAGAGATAGAAACGCTCTGTCACAGGCCGGGTGAGCACGGAATGCGACCAGAGACCGGGGAGATGGGAGTGATTGACTGCTTTTCTCTGGGGGCTCACTGAGGAGTGGAGCCCCGAGTTCTCGGCTCCTCTGGGGTGGAGTTTGGGAGGCCGCCATTTTCACTCTCGTCCTCCAAAGATGTACCGAAAGCTTGCAGGGAACAAAAGCTCCTGAGAGCAAACCCGAGCAGATTACTTATCCTGGACCGGCAAGGGCAGGGCAATTCTGCCTCCGGCAAAGACACTTGGGAACCACGGCAACAGGCCCCTCCCCCAGATCAGCAAGAACAGCCGGCCAAGACCAAGTTTACTGATCAATGAGAATGGCAGAACTCCAGCGTTAGGGCAATACTGCACATAGAAACCATGGCGTTTTTACCATGATTCTTTAGTCTTTCGAAGTTAATTTTTTTTAACTGTCTTTTTTTTTTTTGAATTTTTCTTTTTCCCTTTCTCAACCAACATCTTATCAATCCCTTTTTTAAAAAACATTTTTATTTTTCATTTTTAGAGTCATATTCTATCCCTTCATAGTAGTTACCCTTATTTTTGGCATATATATAAGTTGTTCTCTCTTTAAAATTTTGAGATAGTTTCTTCTAACAGATCAAAATATACCCTAAATCTCTAGTGTATGGTTTTGTTCTACTTTCCTGCCTGATCACATTCTCTCCCCTTTATTTTTCTTTTTTCTTTTAAATCCTTTCTTTTTTCAAACAACTTATTATCAATTACTTTTATAAAATTTTTAATAATTTTCTTCTTTACAGTCATATTCCATCCCTTCATCATATCAACCCTTATTTTTGTACATATATAAGTTTTTCTGTCTTTAAAATTTTGGGAGGCACTTTCTTCTAACAGACCAAAACACCCCAAATCTAGTGTGTGGTACTGATCTATGCCCCAGCCTGATCATATTTGATCATATTCTGGGGTTTTTTTGTTTTGTTTTGTTCTGTTTTTGTTTTTCTTTCTTTTTTCTTTTTCTTTTTTCTTTCTTCCCTTTCTTTTCCCCCAGCTTCAGGTCTTTTCTGATTTGTTTAGAGTATATTTTCTGGGGATGTTGATACCCTGTTAGCATTTTGTTCTCTCATTAATCTATTCTCCTCTGGACAAAATGACAAGATGGAAAAAATCACCTCAATGAAAAGATCAAGAGGTAGTACCAACTGCCAAGGACTTACTCAATACGGACATTAGTACGATATCGGATCTAGAGTTCAGAATCATCACTTTAAAGATACTAGCTGGACTTGAAAAAAGCATGGAAGTTATTAGAGAAACCCTTTCTGGAGAAATAAAAGAACTAAAATCTAACCAAGTCAAAATAAAAAAGGCTATTGATGAGGTGCAATCAAAAATGGGGGTGCTAACTGCTAGGATAAATGAGGCAGAAGAGAGAATCCGTGATAATAGAAGACCAAATGATGGAAAATAAAGAAGCTGAGAAAAAGAGAGATAAACAACTACTGGATCACGAGGGCAGAATTCGAGAGATAAGTGATACCATAAGACAAAACAACATTTGAATAATTGGGATCCCAGAAGAACAGAGAGAGGGGCAGAAGGTATACTGGAGCAAATTATAGCAGACAACTTCCCTAATTTGGGGAAGGAAACAGGCATTCAAATCCAGGAGGCACAGAGAACCCCTCTCAAAATCAATAAAAATAGGTCAACACCCCGACATCTAATAGTAAAACTTACGAGTCTCAGAGACAAAGAGAAAATCCTGAAAGCAGCTCGGGAAAAGAGATATGTAACCTACAATGGTAGAAACATTAGAATGGCAACAGACCTATCCACAGAGACCTGGCAGGCCAGAAAGGACTGGCATGATATATTCAGAGCCCTAAATGAGAAAAATATGCAGCCAAGAATACTATATCCAGCTAGGCTGTCATTGAAAATAAAAGGAGAGAGAAAAAATTCCAGGACAAACAAAAACTAAAGAAATTTGCAAACACAAAACCAGCCCTACAAGAAATATTGAAAGGGGTCCTCTAAGCAAAGAGAGAGCCTAAAAGCAGCATAGAGAGGAAAGGAACACAGACAATATACAGTAACAGTCACCTTACAGACAATACAATGGCACTAAATTCCTATCTTTCAATAGTTACCCTGAACGTAAATGGGCTAAATGTCAAAAGACACAGGCTATCAGATTGGATAAAAAAACAAGACCCATCGATATGCTGTCTGCAAGAGACTCATTTTAGACCCAAAGACACCCCTAGATTGAAAGTGAGGGGGTGGAAAACAATTTACCATGCTAATGCACAACAAAAGAAAGCTGGGGTGGCAATCCTTATATCAGACAAATTAGATTTTAAACCAAAGACTGTAATAAGAGATGAGGAAGGACACTATATCCCACTTAAAGGATCTATCCAACAAGAAGATCTAACACTTGTAAATATCTATGCCCCTAACATGGGAGCAGCCAATTATGTAAGCCAATTAATAACAAAAGCAAAGAAACACATTGACAACAATACAATAATAGTGGGGGACTTTAACACCCCCCTCACTGAAATGGACAGATCATCTAAGCAAAAGATCAACAAGGAAATAAAGACTTTAAATGACACACTGGACCAAATGGACTTCACAGACATAATCAGAACATTCCATCCCAAAGCAACGGAATACACATTCTTCTCTAGTGCCCATGGAACATTCTCCAGAATAGATCACATCCTAGGTCATAAATCAGGTCTCAAATGGTACCAAAAGTTTGGGATCATTCCCTGCCTATTTTCAGACCACAATGCTTTGAAACTAGAACTCAATCACAAGAGGAAAGTCAGAAAGAACTCAAACACATGGAGGCTAAAGAGCATCCTACTAAAGAATGAATGGGTCAACCAGGAAATTAAAGAAGGATTTTAAAAATTCATGGAAACAAATGAAAATGAAAACACAACTGTTCAAAATCTTTGGGATACAGCAAAGGCAGTCCTAAGAGGAAAGTATATAGCAATACAAGCCTTTCTCAAGAAACAAGAAAGGTCTCAAGTACACAACCTAACCCTACACCTAAAGGAGCTGGAGAAAGAACAGCAAATAAAGCCTAAACCCAGCAGGAGAAGAGAAATAATAAAGATCAGAGCAGAAATCAATGAAATAGAAACCAAAAGAACAGTAGAACAGATCAACAAAACTAGGAGCTGGTTCTTTGAAAGAATTAACAAGTTTGATAAACCCCTGGCCAGACTTATCAAAAAGAAAAGAGAAATGACCCAAATCAACAAAATCATGAATGAAAGAGGAGAGATCACAACCAATACCAAAGAAATACAAACAATTATAAGAACATATTATGAGCAACTCTGTGCCAGCAAATTAGATAACCTGGAAGAAATGGATGCATTCCTAGAGATGTATCAACTGCCAAAACTGATCCAGGAAGAAATAGAAAACCTGAACAGACCTATAACCACTAAGGAATTGAAGCAGTCATCAAAAATCTCCCAACAAACAAAAGCCCAGGGCCAGATGGCTTCCCAGGGGAATTCTACCAAACATTTCAAGAAGAATTAATATCTATTCTTCTGAAATTGTTCCAAAAAATAGAAATGGAAGGAAAACTTCCAAACTCGTTTTATGAGGCCACCATTACTTGATCCCAAAACCAGACAAAGACCCCATCAAAAAGGAGAATTACAGACCAATATCCATGATGAACATGGATGCAAAAATTCTCACCAAAATACTAGCCAATAGGATCCAACAGTACATTAAAAGGATTATTCACCATGACCAAGTGGGATTTATCCCTGGGCTGCAAGATTGGTTCAACATTCGCAAATCAATCAACATGATACAATGTATTAACAAAAGAAAGACCAAGAATCATATGATCTGCTCAATAGATGCAGAAAAAGCATTTCACAAAGTACAGCATCCTTTCTTGATCAAAACTCTTCAGAGTATAGGGATAGAGGGTACATACTTCAATATCATAAAAGCCCTCTATGAAAACCTACAGCGAATATCATTCTCAATGGGGAAAAACAGAGAGCTTTCCCCCTAAGGTCAGGAATGTGGCAGGGATGTCCACTATCACCACTGCTATTCAACATAGTATTAGAAGTCCTAGCCACAGCAATCAGACAACAAAAAGAAATAAAAGGCATCTGAATCGGCAAAGAAGAAGTCAAACTCTCACTCTTTGCAGAAGATATGATACTTTATATGGAAAACCCAAAAGGCTCCACCCTAAAACTGCTAGAACTCATACAGGAATTCAGTCAAGTGGTAGGATATAAAATCAATGCACAGAAATCAGTGGCATTCCTATACACCAACAACAAGACAGAAGAAAGAGAAATTAAGGAGTCGATCCCATTTACAATTTTACCCAAAACCATAGATACTTAGGAATAAATCTAACCAAAGCAGCAAAGGATCTGTACTCAGAAAACTATAAAATACTCATGAAAGAAATTGAGGAGGACACAAAGAAATGGAAAAATGTTCCATGGTCATGGATTGGAAGAACAAATATTGTGAAGATGTCAATGCTACCTAGAGCAATCTACACATTCAATGCAATCCCCATCAAAATACCATCCACTTTTTTCAAAGAAATGGAACAAATAATCCTAAAATTTGTATGAAACCAGAAAGGACCCCGAATAGCCAGAGGAATGTTGAAAAAGAAAAGCAAAGCTGGCGGCATCACAATTCCGGACTTCCAGCTCTCTTACAAAGCTGTCATCATCAAGACAGTATGGTACTGGCACAAAAACAGACACACAGATCAATGGAACAGAATAGAGAGTCCAGAAATGGACCCTCAACTCTATGGTCAACTAATCTTTGACAAAGCAGGAAAGAATGTCCAATGGAAAAAAAACAGTGTCTTCAACAAATGGTATTGGGAAAATTGGAGAGCCACATGCAGAAGAATGAAACTGGACCATTTCCTTACACCACACACAAAAATAGACTCAAAATGGTTGAAAGACCTAAATGTGAGACAGGAGTCCATCAAAATCCTAAAGTAGAACACAGGCAGCAACCTCTTCGACCTCAGCCACAGCAACTTCTTCCTAGAAACATCGCCAAAGGCAAGGGAAGCAAGGGCAAAAATGAACTATTGGGACTTCATCAAGATAAAAAGCTTTTGCACAGCAAAGAAACAGTCAACAAAACCAAAAGACAACCGACAGAATGGGAGAAGATATTTGCAAATGACATATCAGACAAAGAGCTAGTATCCAAAATCTATAAAGAACTTATCAAACTCAACACCAAAAGTACAAAGAATCCAATTAAGAAATGGGCAGAAAACATCAACAGACATTTCTGCAAAGAAGACATCCAAATGGCCAACAGACACATGAAAAAGTGCTCAACATCACTCAGCATCGGGGAAATCCAAATCAAAACCTCAATGAGATATCACCTCACACCAGTCAGAATGGCTAAAATTAACAAGTCAGGTAATGACAGATGTTGGCGGGGATGTGGAGCGAGGGGAACCCTCCTGCACTGTTAGTGGGAATGCAAGCTGGTGCACCCACTCTTGAAAGCAGTTTGGAGATTCCTCAAAAAGTTGAAAATAGAGCTACCATACGATCCAGCAACTGCACTACTGGGTATTTACCCCAAAGATACAAATGTAGGGATCCGAAGGGGTACGTGCACCCCGATGTTTATAGCAGCAATGTCCACAATAGCCAAACTATGGAAAGAGCCAAGATGTCCATTGACAGATGAATGGTTAAAGATGTGGTATATATATACAATGGAATATTATGCAGCCATCAAAAGGAATGAAATCTTGCCATTTGCAAGGACGTGGATGGAACTGGAGGGTATTATGCTGAGCGAAATAAATCAATCAGAGAAAGACATGTATCATATGACCTCACTGATATGAGGAATTCTTAATCTCAGGAAACAAACTGAGGGTTGCTGGAGTGTTGGAGGGTGGGAGAGATGGGGTGGCTGGGTGATAGACACTGGGGAGGGTATGTGCTATGGTGAGTGCTGTGAATTGTGCAAGACTGTTGAATCACAGATCTGTACCTCTGAAACAAATAATGCGATATATGTTAAGAAAAAAAAAAAGAAGATAGCAGGAGGGGAAGAATGAAGGGGGGGAAATTGGAGGGGGAGATGACCCATGAGAGACGATGAACTCTGAAAAACAAACTGGGGGTTCTAGAGGGGATGGGGGTGGGAGGATGGGTTAGCCTGGTGATGGGTATTAAAGAGGGCATGTTCTGCATGGAGCACTGGGTGTTATGCCAAACAATGAATCATGGAACACTACATCAAAAACTAATGATGTGGGGCGCCTGGGTGGCTCAGTTGGTTAAGCGACTGCCTTCGGCTCAGGTCATGATCCCAGAGTCCCGGGATCGAGTCCCGCATGGGGTTCCCTGCTCAGCGGGGAGTCTGCTTCTCCCTCTGACCCTCCTCCCTCTCATGCTCTCTGTCTCTCATTCTCTCTCTCGCAAATAAATAAAATCTTAAAAAAAAATAAAAAAAAAAAACTAATGATGTAATGTATGGTGATTAACATAACAATAAAAAACTCTTCAGAGTATAGGGATAGAGGGAACATTCTTCAATTTCATAAAATCCATCTATGATAAACCCACAGCGAGTATCATCCTCAATGGGAAAAGCTGAGAGCCTTTCCCTTAAGATCAGGAACACGACAAGGATGCCCACTCTCACCACTATTGTTCAACATAGTACTAGAATTCCTAGCAACAGCAATCAGACAACAAAAAGAAATAAAATGTATTCAAATTGGCAAAGAAGAAGTCAAACTCTCTCTTTTTGCAGATGACATGATACTTTATGTGGAAAACCGAAAAGACTGCACCCCCAAATTACTAGAACTCATACAGCAATTCAGTAATGTGGCAGGATACAAAATCAATGCACAGAAACCAGTTGCTTTCTTATACACTAACAATGCAACTGTAGAAAGAGAAATTAGAGAATTCATTCCATTTATAATAGCACCAAAAACCATAAGGTAACTCAGAATAAACCTAACCAAAGAGGTAAAGACCTATACTCTAGGAACTACAGAACACTTATGAAAGAAACTGAGGAAGACACAAAAAGATGGAAAAACATTCCATGCTCATGGATCAGAAGAATAAACATTGTTAAAATGTCTATGCTGGCCAGAGCAATCTATACTTTCAATGCCATCCTGATCAAAATTCCAATGCAATTTTTCAAAGTGCTGGAACAAACAATCCTAAAATTTGTATGGAATCAGAAAAGACCCCAAATCGCCAAGGAAATGTCGAAAAAGAAAAACAAAGCTAGGGGCATCACGTTGCCTGCTTCAAGCTGTATTACAAAGCAGTGATCACCAAGACAGCATGGTACTGGCACAAAAACAGACATATAGACCATTGGAACAGAATAGAGATCCTAGAAATGGGCCTTCAACTCTGTGGTCAAATAATCTTCGACAAAGCAGGAAAAAATATGCAATGGAAAAAAGACATCTCTTCAATAAATGGTGCTGGGAAAATTGGACAGCTATATACAGAAGAATGAAACTCGAACATTCTCTTATACCACACACAAAGAAAAACTCAAAATGGATGAAAGACTTCAATGTGAGACAGAAATCCATCAAAATCCTAAAGGAGAACCTAGGCAGTAACCTCTTCAACATCAGCCACAGCAACTTCCTGCTGGACATGTCTCTAAAGGCAAGGGAAACAGAAGCAAAAATGAACTTTTGGGACTTCAACAAGATAAAAAGCTTCTGCACAGCAAAGGAAATAGTCAACAAAACAAAGAGGCAACACACAGAATGGGAGAAGATATTTGCAAATGACACTACAGACAAAGGGCTGATATCCAAGATCTATAAAGATCTTCTCAAACTCAACACCCAAAAACCAAATAATCAAGTCAGAAAATGGGGAGAAAACATGAAAAGACACTTCTCAAAAAGAGACATACAAATGGCTAACAGACACGTGAAAAAATGTTCATCATCATTAGCCATCAGGGAAATTCAAATCAAAACCACATTGAGATACCACCTTACACCAGTTAGAATGGCAAAAAATGGACAAGGGAAGAAACAACAAATGTTGGAGAGGTTGTGGAGAAAGGGGGACCCTCTTACACTGTTGGTGGGAATGCAGGTTGGTACAGCCACTTTGGAAAACAGTGTGGAGGTGCCTCAAAAAATTAAAAATAGAGCTACCCTATGACCCAGGAATTGCACTCCTGGGTATTTACCCCAAAGACACAGAAGTAGTGAAAAAAAAGGCCATATGCACCCCAATGTTCATAGCAGCAATATCCGCAATAGCCAAACTGTGGAAAGAGCCGAGATGCCCTTCAACAGATGAATGGATAAAGAAGATGTGGTCCATATATACAATGGAATATTATTCAGCCATCAGAAAGGATGAATGCCCAACTTTTACATCAACATGGATGGGACTGGAGGAGATTATGCTAAGTGAAATAAGTCAAGCAGGAAAGACAATTATCATATGGTTTCAAGCATATGTGGAACATAAGGTATAGTGCAGAGGACAATAGGGGTAGGAGGGGGAAACTGAATGGGAAGAAATCAGAGAGAGAAACAAACTATGAGAGACTCTGGACTCCGGGAAACAAACAGGGTTACAGAAGGGATGGGGGTGGGGGGACGGGGTAACTGGGTGATGGTCATTAAAGAGGGCATGTGATATGATGCGCACTGGGTGATATACTCAATTAATGATTCATTGAACATTGTATCAAGAACTAATGATGTTCTATACCCTGGCTAATTGAATTTAAATAAAAAAATAATAAAAACCATGATGAGTATCACTACATATCATGAGAATGGCTAAAATTAATAGACTGACAATACCGAGTATTGTCAAGGATGTGCGATAACTGGAACCCTCATACATTGCTCATGAAATGTGAAATGGTCCAGCCACTTTGGAAAACAGTTCGACAGTTTCTTAATAGTAAATTAAATGCATACTTACTGTATGACCCAGCAATTCTACTCTGAGGTATTTACCCATGGAAAATGAAAACATGTCCACACAAAGACTTTTTCACAAATCTGTACAGCAGCTTTATTTATAATAGGCAAAAACTGGAAATAGTCCAAATGTCTATCAATAGGTGAAGGAATAAACAAATTGTGGGATACCCATGTAATGGAATTCTCTGCAACAAAGAGGAACAACTGTTGTTATATGCAACAAAGAGATGAATCTCAAATTATGTTAGATCGGAGAAGCCAGACACAAGGGTACATATTGTATGATTCCATTTATATGAAATTCTACAATAGGCAAAACTAATTTATAGGAGCATAAAGCAAACCAATTGTTGTCTGGGAATAAGTGGGGTAGGGAGAGGCTAACTGGCAAGGGGCATGAAGAAGGGGTGATAGAAATGTTCTATATCTTGATCATGATGGTGGTTTATTAATGTATACATTTATCAAAGATCAGACTACACTTAAAATGGGGGCATTTTATTATCTGTAACTTCAATAAAGCTGTCAGTCCAAATATGCTAAGATTTTTCTGAGGTGTAGAGGATGGACAGGAGTATCAGTGCTGATTGGCCAATTTTTAAAAAGATTTTATTACATTAAAATAACAGTTTAAATAGCTAGCACTTATAGAATACTTACTATATGCCAGGTGCTGTTCTAAGAGTTTCCACATATAGATTAAACTCCCAAGAACTCTCTAACATGGGGACTATTACCCCATTTTACAGATGAAGAAACCAAGCCACTGAAAAGTCTTAATCTTGCCAAAGGCCATCCATTTGGTAAGTGGCAGAACCAGGACCTAAATGATCTGGCTTGAGAGAGCTTTCTCCTAATTTCTATGCTACAGTGTCTCTCACTGGGAAAATTTTGAAAAAGAAATCCCCTTTTCTCCATAATTCTGACCTTCTCTAAGAAAAATATGTTCACGTTAGCAAGTTTCTTCAGGCTTTGCCCACATGCCTACATATTTACTCTATAATCATAGTTTAGTTACTGAGTAAGAGGGAGCTACTCCAAGCAAAAGTTGAATCTAATTCTGCTTCCCCAAAAGAAGATTCTTTTTGGTTCATTCACATTTTCATAATAATCGTATTTTCATGCTATCTATTTATTTATTTTTAGATTTATTTATTTATTTGAAAGAGGGAGAGAGAGCACTAGAGTGGGGGGAGGGGCAGAGGGAGAGGGAGAGAAATCCTCAAGCTGACTTCCCACTGAGCACGGAGCCTGACCCGGGGCTCAATCCCAGGATCCTGGGATTATGACTTGAGCTGAAATCAAGATCTGGAGGCTTAACTGACTGAGCCATCCAGGCGCCCCTTAACGCTAGCTATTTAAGTTCTTTTGCTGTATTCATTTCCTTTATTATTGGAATATATCATTATTATAATAATGTTATAATAAGCATTTTCATGCCATGCACAGAGCTTATGTTTTCCCTGTTGAATTTCTTGTGAGGAATTGTCCCCAGGAGTGTAGCTGCTGCCCCATATCACAGAGGGCCTCTGGCCACCATAAAGCAGAAGCTCTTTTAACTCTAGGAATGGACACAGTTCAATTTGCTAGTGCCTGACACTGGGCCAGCCACAATGACCCCAGCCTATTCATGGTCTCAAGAGTTCTAGAAAGACTACAGCAGTTCTGGTGACTCTCTTCTGGGAGTCAACTAGGATATGTTAGTGCAATCAGCCCTTATGACAATTAAAAGAGCCACAGCCTGCCAAAAACTTCCATCTAGGCAGCCACCATAGTCTGTCATTCTTCCTGTGACTGTCACAACTGTCTCCTTTCTTTTTTTTAAAAGAGTTATTTTTATTTATTTATTTATTTATTTATTTATTTGTCAGAGAGAGAGAGAGGCAGGCAGAGGAAGAAGCAGGCTCCCCGCCGAGCAAGGAGCCCAATGTGGGACTCGATCCCGGGACCCTGGGACCATGACCCGAGCCGAAGGCAGATGCTTAACAGACTGAGCCACCCAGGCGTCCCACAACTCTCTCCTCCTACATTCCCTGTCACTAATCTAGCCCAGGCTTTCTTTACCTCATCCGGAGATTACTGTATGTTTCCTAGTTGGCTTTTTTGGCTTGTTTTGCCTTACCTCCAATTACCTTACACAAAGTTGTCAGGCATGTTTCTTTTCTTTTTCTTTTTTATTATGTTGTTTTTGATGTAGTGTTCAATGATTCATTAGTTGCATATAACACCCAGTGCTCATCACAACACATGCCCCCCTTAGTACCCATCACCCTACTACCCCATCCCCCCATCCTCCCTCCCCTCTGAAAGTGAATGGATAAAGATGTGGTACAAAAATACAATGGAATATTATTCAGCCATCAGAAAGGATGAATACCCAACTTTTGCATCAACAGGTATGGAACTGGAGGGGATTATGCTAAGTGAAGTAAGTCAAGCAGAGAAAGACAATTATCATATGGTTTCACTCATATGTAGAACATAAGCAATAGCAGGGAGGACCATAGGGGGAAGGGAGGGAAATCTTAAGGGGGAGAAATCAGAGAGGGAGAGGAACCATGCGACACTATGGACCCAAGGCACGTGTCTTAATATAGGGCAGTGCTTCCTGTTTCTGCAGGGGACGCATGGAAAATGTTAACAATTTGTGCAGCATTCTAGGATAAAGGGTTGACGCGGCTCCCAGCTGGAGGTGCCTGGCCCAGTGCTTCTGGCCATCCCAGGCCCCATCCACCTGCCCTCAGGGTTAAAGCAGTGGCTCTCTACCCTGGCTGTACATTAAAATCAACCAGCTTCTAAAAATTCTTTTGCTCAGGCTGCACACTCAGGTGTAATAACATAGTATACAGTCAAAATTGAGAACTTTGAACTAAAGGGTTATCTCTGTTTATCCTCGGAAACCTCTACAGGTTACTTTTCTTTCACTATAGCCCTTCCTTTTCAGGAATGGGTCCAGGGTATTAATAAACTAAGGTCAAGGCCCTGAACTTAGGTGTGTGGAACTCTCAATAGCTGGACTCGATGCCACATGATAATAAAATTTAACCTTACCAAACTGTCTAAGGCTAAGTGTCTCTAGGCTGGGGATATACAGACTTTTAGTCACAGTGGCGTAGTGTAAAGTTCTGAGAAAGCTGTACCTATGCGCCTGGGTGTCTATACCTGCGTGCATGTTTTCGCGGAGGTGAGGGGGCTAAAGGCAGAATTCAGTGGAGACCTTGGGAATAGAAGGAGGTCTGGATTCTAAGGCCAAGAGGGGCTGTGGTGCAGCAAGTGTCTAAGGAATGGTTAGGAAATGCGTTAGCTAATGGAATGAGCGGACTCCAGGAAGAGAATGGAGGGCGCAAAGCTGAAAAGGGCAGTGGAGATGCACATGCCGCCCCTTCCAATCCCGATAATACCCACCTGCTTGCGGGGGTTCATGGAACGACCTATCGAAGGGGCTCGGCGGAAGTGGATGCCCAGAAATGGCCCCTGCTCCAGGTAAGAGGCAGCGGGCTCGGGCTCCTGCCCTTCGCTAGCTCTTACCTAGTGACATCCCGTGCCCGCAGATCTCCTACATGGCACCTGGGGTGCAGCCAAGCGGGGCTGGTCACCCTCACTCTCTGGACACGAAACCCCAGCGGCGTTGCGATGGGACCCTGCTCCGCGAGGGCCGGCCTCCGAGGGAACTCGGTGGGAACTCGGTGGGAACTCGGTGGGAACTCGGTGGGAACTCGGCGGCTCGGAGATAGCGTCCTTGGAGCCAGACGCCCCACTCCGGGAAAGGGGCCTCTGCTGGGCCTTTCGGGAAATGTCGTCGTCCGCAAGGGGCCTCGGAAACGGGAAGAGCATTGACCCTGCACCTAAGCCACTCATGTGGGCGTCCCCCCAACCCCGTGGAGACCTGGATGCCGAGGGTCCAGTGCGTCCGTACCCAGCTTCGGCCGGGGGCATTTCGTTCCGGTCGGCCCTGCTCTCTTCTCGCGTCCCAAAGAACTGCCCCACCCGTCCCCCGGCGTTCCCAAGAATGGGGCGGAACGGTCGGGGCAGTGAGCACACCACAAGGAGCCGCGTAGGAACTGCCATTCCGGGCCCCAAACAGAATGTGAGAGGAAATGGCTGGGGGCGAACTGTCCTCAAGCGAGAGGCTTCAGAAGCGCGCTTAGCGCGCAAGGCCTGGTTGCTGCGCTTGGGGATCACCCGAGCACCCCAGCCCGAGGCTTTGAGTCACGCGCACGCGCCGGCCCCGCACCCCGGCGCGTCCCTCCCTCGGTTCCAGGGACAGGCGTCTCACCTGGGAATTGAGAGAGGGAACGACATGCAGGGGACAGGACTACCGCGCCCCCTACGGACAGAAAGCAGTGGTGACGACCGGCTGGAAAGGTTTGGAGAAGGTTTAGGAGAGCGCAGGTGAAGAGGGACGCTGGGTCCTGGGTTGCAGGGCTGGGACTGGGGAGAGGAGAATGAGGCGCTGGCTTCTGGCACAGAATTGAAGGGGGTGCCCAAGAATTTAGTAATCAAGATAAACAACATTTGAATGCAATATCAAAAAATCAAAAAAACTTTATTTACAAAAACAGTTGGCTGCACAAGCTGTAGTTTGCCGATCTAAAAAATTTCCAGTATTAATCTTGATTGCCAAGTATCTTCCTGCCCCTTTACATTCTACACCAGAAGGCAGTGCCTCACTCATCTTATCCTGGTGCCACCTCTCCCAAATTCCCTCAGTTTGGGGGGACACGGGAGTGGACTACATCTGGAAAAGACCCTGATTATTGTCTGAGTTCTGCCACCAGCCGCCCGAGTGACCTTGGGCCCGTCATGCCCCTCCTCTTCCTCTCAGTTGCCCCTTGTAGAATTAGGGAGAGTCCAACTGCATTATTAAGGAGAGTCCTGGTCGTGCTGAACAGCAGTGATTCTCACAGGGTAGAACAAAAGAAAGTTCACTAGAAACTCACATACCTGCATGTGACTACAGAGTGGTCCTAGAAGCATTGTTCCTAATAGCCAAGAACTGAAAACAGTCAATGGTCATCAGCAGTTAAATGGATATATAAATTAATGGTATTTCAAACAATGGAATACTATAGAACAACAAAAATGGATGACTACAACTATGTGTAACTACCTTGCAAACACTGTAGCACAGAAGAAACAAGACATACAGTCCAGTTCCATTTCCATAGGGCTCAAAACCAGGCAAAATCACAGTATATTGTTTAGAAATCCATATATATATATTATATATATTTATAAACATAAATATATATAAATTTCATATATAAATAATATATAAATATATATCTCATTATTCAATTATATTCAATATATTAATTTCATACATGAAATTATCATCATTAATGTCAGGATAGTGCTTATAGCCCTAGAGGAGAGGAAGAAGGTGTGAAGTGGTGCTCTGGAGCACAACATTTCTGGCCCTGGGTAATGGTTACAGGGATAGGGCCTTTTAATTAATCTTTAAAATGCACTCATGGATGGGGCACCTGGCTGGCTCGGTCTAAGAGCATGGGACTCTAGATCTTGGGGTCATGAGTTTGAATCCCACGTTGGGTGCAGAGATCACATAAACAAACAAACTAACTAACTAACATTTTTTAAATGCTTGCAAAGATAGGAAAGTATCTAGAACAGTGCCTGGCGTATGGTAGGTGCTTAATAAATATTTGTAAAATCGATGAAATGGTGTAGTGTTGTAGCAGACCCTTGGTCACACAGTCAGTGGGAGAATTAGGATGGCCCTGAGGTTGTTGCTTGAAGGCCTGGGTCAGAAGCTTGGTGACAATGAAAATCTCAGAGCAGTGGGATTTTACTGCACTAAACATGAAGAGTAAGTAAGTGTTCTTAAGTGTTTAAGACTAGAGATGCCTGAGGGCTGATGTCCAAGTAAGGTCCTGCCAAGTCTCGGGAATCCTCCAAGTGGGGAAGAGGGGAGTTACTAAACCTCTTATCTCCCAACCACATGATCCTGAAATTCCAATCCAACTACTTTACATGGTTACAGAAACTGCCACACTATCTAAATCAAACATCTGGGATCTTGGTGTAATTCCTTCCTCCACCATCAGCGCTTTCTTAACCTTGTCCACACTTTGTATTATAATGACCACTCTCCCTGCCTAGTCCTCTTGGGTTGATAACCCATTAGTGGACATGGGAAATTAGTTGAAGGCCAGGGAAAGACTGAAATTGATGGTCTCACTAGGTGTCACAGTCTTCCTGTTCAGAACTGTCTCCTAACTGCCTTTCAGTTGCACCAAGTCCTGGGGATGCTCAAGAATCAGTTCCCTCTTTGGAGAAGTTTACACTAAGTTAACTTTTTCAAAATGCAAACCCCTTGAAAGCTTACCCAGTAAGTTAATTAATGAGACAATAATCTGTTATCAGCTATTTGCTCTTATCAGAAGGTCCACATTTCTTTTTTTAAAAAATTATTTATTTATTTATTTATTTATTTATTTATTTATTTATTTATTTA
>NW_023270763.1:15896154-15946184 GCF_011800145.1 Mirounga leonina | reverse complement strand
TTATTTATTTATTTATTTATTTATTTATTTATTTATTTATTTATTTATTTTTTATGAGAGAAGAGAGCATGAATTGGGGGAAGGGCAGAGGGAGAGAGAAAATCCTAAGCAGACCCCACTGAGTGTGGAGCCTGGCACTGGGGCTCAGTCTCACAACCCTGAGATCATGGCCTGAGCCAAAGCCAAAAGTCAGATGCTCAATTGACTGAGCCACCCATGAGCCCCAGAAGGTCCACATTTCTAAGGAAGTTGCTGCCATCAGATAATAACAACAGAGAAACTAAGGGGTATCAGCTACACTATCTGCTTGTTGAGGAAAGTGGAGAAGAAGCAGGTTGCAAGGGTATGGATAGATTGTAATCCCCATACAATGCTGGTGGGAATGTAAAATGATACATCTGCCTTAGAAAACAGTTTGGCAATTCTTCAAATGGTTGAACATAGAGCAATATGATCCAGCAATTCCATTCCTAAATATACACCCAAGAAAAGTAAAAGCATATTCCCTCAAGTCTTATACATGGTACTCATAGAAGCATTATTTATAATAGTCCCAAAGTGGAAGCAACCCAAATGTCCAGAAACTGATGAATGGATAAAGAAAATGTGGTATGTCCATAAAATGAAATTAAAAACTCCAAACAAAAAGTAATAAAGTACTGATACATACTATGACATGGATGAATCTTGAAACCATTATGGTAAGTGACGGAAGCCAATTATAAAGGCCCACATGTTATATGAGTCCATTTATATGAAATGTCCAGAATAGGTCATCTATAGAGATAGGGAATATATTAGTGGTTGCCTAGGGCTGGGATGATAGGAGGTATTATGGACTGAAAGCTCATCCCCCCTCATTCAATGTTGAAACTTTAATTCCTAATGTGACTATATTTGGAGATGGGGCTGGCAAGGGGGTGATAAAGGCTAAATAATGTCATAAGGGTGGAACCTTAATCTGACAGGTCTGGTGCCCTTATAAAAAGAGAAAGACACTAGAGATCACTTTCTCTTCATCTCTCCCTCTCTCCCTTTCTCCCTCCCTCTACCTCTCTCTCTCTCTCCTTTTCTCATCTCTCCCTCCCTTTCCCTCCATCTCTCTCTCTCTTTCCCCATCTCTCCCTCTCTCCTTCTCCTCTCTCTCCCTTTCCCCTCTCTATCCCTTTCCATCTTTCTCCTTTCCCTCTCTCCTCCTCCTCCCCCTTACTCCTCCACTTCCTCTTCTTCACCTCCTTCTTTCCCTTCTTCCCCTTCTTCTCCTTCTTCTTCTCTCTCCCCATATGAAGACACAGCAAGAATGCAATTGTCTGCAAGCCAGGAAGAGAGCTCTCACCAGAAACCCAACTGGCTGGCATCTTGATCTTGGAATTCTCGCTCTAGAACTATGATAAAATAAATTTCTGTTGTCTGGGCCACCCAGTCTATGGTATTTGTTATGGCAGCCTGAGCAGACAAAAACAGGTGATTGTGAGATTATAACTAAAGTATATGTTATGGGGTTTCTTTTGGGGTAATAAAATTTTTTTTGGCCTAGTAGACTTTTTATTTATTTTTATCTTTTTTTCTCTTAAGGGAGAACATTTATATTTTTTTATTATATTCAGTTAGCCACTGTATAGCACATCATTAGTTTTTGATGTAGTGTTCCATGATTCATTAGCTGTGTATAATACCCACTGCTCATCACAACTCCTACTCTCCTCAATATCCATCACCCAGCTACCCAATCCCCCTAGCCCTTTCCCCTCTGAAACCCTCAGTTTGTTACCCGAAGTCTATAGTCTCTTATCATTCGTCTCCCTCTCTGATTTCTCCCCCTTCAGTTTTCTCTCCCTTCCTCTATGGTCCTCCATGCTATTCCTATGTTCCACATATGAGTGAAACCATATGATAATTGTCTTCCCTACTTGACTTATTTCACTTAGCATAATCCCCTCTAGTTCCGTCCACGTTGATGCAAATTGTGGGTGTTCATCATTTCTGATGGCTCAGTAATATTCTAATGTATATAAGAACCACATCTTCTTTATCCATTCATCTGTTGAGGGGCATCTCGGCTCCTTCCACAGTTTGGCTGTTGTGGACATTGCTGCTATGAACGTTGGGGTGCATGTGCTCCTTCCTTTCACTACATCTGTACCTTTGGGGTAAATACCTAATAGTGCAATTGCTGGGTTGTAGGGTAGCTCTATTTTTAACTTTTTGAGGAACCTCCATACTGTTATCCAGAGTGGCTGTACCAGCTTGCATTCCCACCAACAGTATAAGAGGGTTCCTCTTTCTCCACATCCTCGCCAACACTTGTTTCTTGTCTTGTTTATTTTGGCCATTCTGACAGGTGTAAGATGGTATCTCATTGTGGTTTTGATTTGTATCTCCCTGATGGCTAGTGATGTTGAACATTTTTTCATGTGTCTGTTAGCCATTTGTATGTCTTCTTTGGAGAAGTGTCTTTTCATGTCTTCTGCCCATTTTTTGACTTGATTATTTGTTTTTTGGGTGTTGAGTTTGAGAAGATCTTTATAGATCTTGGATATCAGCCCTTTGTCTGTAGTGTCATTTGCAAATATCTTCTCCCATTCTGTGCGTTGCCTCATAGTTTTGTTGATTGTCTCCTTTGCTGTGCAGAAGATTTTTATCTTGATGAAGTCCCAAAAGTTCATTTTTGCTTCTGTTTCCCTTGCCTTTAGAGACGTGTCCAGCAAGAATTTGCTGTGGCTGATGTTGAAAAGGTTACTCCCTATATTCTCCACTAGGATTTTGATGGATTCCTGTCTCACCATTTAGGTCTTTCATCTATTTAGAGTTTATCTTTGTGTATGGTGTAAGAGAATGGTCCAGTTTCATTCTTCGTAATGTGGCTATCCAGCTTTTCCAGCACCATTTATTGAAGAGACTGTCTTTTTCCCATTGGATATTCTTTCCTGCTTTGTCGAAGATTAGTTGACCCTAGAGTTGAAAGTCCATTTCTGGGGTCTCTATTCTGTTCCATTGATCTATCTGTGGGTTTTTGTGCTAATACCATGCTGTCTTGATGATTACAGCTTTGTAATATAGCTTGAAGTCAGGCATTGTGATGCCCCCAGCTTTGATTTTCTTTTTCAACACTCCCCATGGAGCTTCAGGGTCTTTTCTGGTTCCATACAAATTTTAGGATTGTTTGTTCCAGCTCTGTGAAAAAGGTCGAAGGTATTTTGATAGGAATTGCATTGAATGTGTAGATTGCTCTGGGTAGCACAGACATTTTAATGATGTTTATTCTTCCAATCCATGAGCATGGAATGCTTTTCCATCTCCTTGTGTCTTCCTCAATTTCTTTCATAAGTGTTCTGTAGTTTCTAGAGTACAGATCCTTTACCTCATTGGTTAGGCTTATTCCTAGGTAGCTGATGGTTTTGGGTGTAAATGGAATTGATTCCTTAATTGCTCTTTCTTCAGTCACCTTGTTAGTGTCTAGAAATGCAACTGATTTCTGTGCATTGATTTTGTATCCTGCTGCATTGCTGAATTGCTCTATGAGTTCTAATAACTTGGGGGTGGAATCTTTGGGTTTTCCACATAAAGTATCATGTCACCTGCGAAGAGAGAGTTTGACTTCTTCTTTACCAATTTGAATGCCTTTTATTTCTTTTTGTTGTCTGATTGCTTAGGCTAGGACTTCTAGTATGAGGTTGAACAATAATGGTGAGAGTGGGCATCCCTGTCATGTTCCTGACCTTAAGGGAAAAGCTCTCAGTTTTTCCCCATTGAGAATGATACTCGCTGTGGACTTTTCATAGATGGCTTTTATGATGTTGAGGTATGTTCCCTCTATCCCTATACTTTGAAGAGTTTTAATCAAGAAAGGATTCTGTATTTTGTCGAATGCTTTCTCTGCATCAATTGAGAGAATCATATGGTTCTTGTCTTATCTTTTATTAATGTGCTCTATCATGTTGATTGATTTGGGAATGTTGAACGACCCTTGCAAACCCAGAAATAAATCCTATCTGGTCGTGGTGAATAATCCTTTTAATGTATTGTTGGATCGTATGGGCTAGGATCTTGGTGAGTATTTTGGCATTCATGTTCATCAGGGATATTGGTCTGTAATTCTTTTTGATGGGGTCTTTGGTTTTAGGACCAAGGTGATGCTGGCCTCATAGAACAAGTTTGGAAGTTTTCCTTCCATTTCTATTTTTTTTGTAAAACAGCTTCAGTAGAATAGGTATGATTTCTTCTTTAAATGTTTAGTAGAATCCTCCTGGGAAGCCATCTGGCCCCGGACTCTTGTTTTTTGGGAGGTTTTTGATTACTGCTTCAATTTCCTTGCTGGTTATTGGTCTATTCAGATTGTCTATTTCTTCCTGTTTCAGTCTTGGTAGTTTATAAGTTTCCTGGAATGCATCCACTTCTTCCAGCTTGCTTAATTTGTTGGCATATAGTTGCTGGTAATAATTTCTAATAACTGTTTCTATTTCCTTGGTGTTAGTCATGATCTCTCCCCTTTCATTCATGATTTTATAAATTTGGGTCCTTTCCCTTTTCTTTTGGATAAGTGTGGCCAGAGGTTTATTGATTTTATTAATTCTTTCAAAGAACCAGCTTCTAGTTTCATTGATCTGTTCTACTGTTATTCTGGTTTCTATTTCATTGATCTCTGCTCTAATCTTTATTATTTGTCTTCTCCTGCTTGGTTTAGGTTTTATTTGGTGTTCTTTCTCCAGCTCCTTTAGGTGTAAGGTTAGCTTGTGCATTTGGGATTTTTCTAATTTTTTGAGAGAGGCTTGGATGGCTATGTACTTCCCTCTTAGAACTCATTTGCAGTATCCTATAGGTTTTGGACTGATGTTTTTTCATTCTCATTGGTTTCTTTTTTTTTTTTAAAGATTTTATTTATTTATTTATTTGTCAGGGAGAGAGCAGAAGCAGGGGGAGCGGTAGGCAGAGGGAGAGCAGGCTCCCCGTAGAGCAAGGAGCCCGATGTGGGACTCGATCCCAGGACCCTGGGATCATGACCTGAGCCAAAGGCAGCTGCTTAACCAAGTGAGCCACCCAGGTGTCCCCATTTTCATTAGTTTCAGTGATAGGAATTTAGTGCCATTGTATTGCTGGTAAAGCCCCTGTTTCTGTAGATTTTCTGTTTCTTTCTGGTCTATGTGACTCTTGGGGTCTCTCTTTGCTTACAGAATCCCCCTTAATATTTCTTGCAGGGCTGGCTTGGTGGTCACATAGTCTTTCAGTTTCTGCCTGTCCTGCCTAGTAGGCAGAACAATAACTATGTGCAGAAGGGTGGGTATCAGATTTCCAAAGTCTAGCTCTCACCTTGCTCCTGGGTGAATCCACTCCAGACTCTTGCAACTATTGCACTGGTTCTGGGGCTCCCATTCCCTATTTTGCCCACGGAGCCCAAGATGAGGAGAGCGGAAGGAGGGATGCCGAGTAATCCCACGTTTACATACTGCAGCAAAAACTAAAGCTTCTGGCAGCCTTTGGGGAGCTGGGTTATGTTTGCAGAAAGGGTTTGCTCCTTTCAGATCTAGATCTATTTGAACTGCCATTATTTGGGTTACTGATTTCCCTGTTTTCTTAAAGGAAAACAAAATCAAAAAGAAAACAGAAAAGAAAAAGCCCTAGGGCCTTTCTAGTGAAGACCACCTCCTCTGGGAAGCCTGCCTGTCTTCTGGAGTGGCTCTTTCCTCTGTGTTCCTAAGGCCTGAATCAAGTGGACTGTGAGTTCTTTGAGGGCAGGGATCATAACTCATTCCTCAGACTGAAAAAGCCTTGAGAGGTGAGACCACATCTATTTTTTTCACTGCTGTATTCTGAGAACCTAGCACAGAATCTAGCACTTGGCAAACATTCAGTAAATGCTCATGAATGAACGGAGTTACTTAGCAAAGGTAAACTTCTTTGATGATTCTGGGCCACCATTAAGGACATCAGTTCTCTTGCCAACCTTTAATGCAGTAACATTTTTTTTTTTTTTTGGTGTTGGTCTAAGCACCCTTAACTAAACATTCCCAAACTATCATACTCTTTGAGGACTTAGATTTATTTTCCTAAAATTCTTTTTGAAACAAAAAACTTACAGAAAAGTTGCAAATCTAGTACAAGGAACTCTCCCCACTCCCTCCCTGAACTACTGGAGAATAAGTTGCTGTCTTGATGCATTACCACTTCTGAACACTTCAGCGTGTATTTACAAGACCATTCTCCTGTATAACCACAATACAACCATCAAAATCAGGAAATTGCCATTGAAACCTCAGCCACTACTTGAGTTTTATCAATTAACCCAAAATGTCCTTTACAGCAAAAGGATCCATTCCAAAAGCATATATTGCAGGGGTGCCTGGGTGGCTCAGTCATTAAGCATTTGCCTTTGGCTCAGGTCATGATCCCAGCGTCCTGGAATAGAGCCCCACGTCGGGCTCCCTGCTCAGTGGGAAGCCTGCTTCTCCCTCTCCCACTCCCCCGGCTTGTGTTCCCTCTCTCGCTGTGTCTCTCTCTGTCAAGCAAATAATTTTTTTTTTTTAAAAGCATATATTGCATTTACTTGTCACGTCTTTTTAGTTTCCATTATTCTACAACAGTACTCCAGCCTTTTCTTGATGTTGATCATGTTAAAACTTTCTGTTATTGGGATGGAACAGTTCCAAGGCCCTTCAGAGCTATTAAATATATGAACATATACACGGGTGTGTACATACACATATATACATTTATATCTATATTTATTTCTGTATCTATCTACATGTCTGCTGAAAATCATAAAGTCACTCTGATATCTCCAATTCCAACCCAGAACCATAAGAACTGAGTTTTCTCTTTTTCCTTCTTTGTGTCTTCCTTCTCTGACACTGAGAAACCTGGTTCATTATCCTTAATATATGTAATTATTTGATCAATAGCCGGTATAACCAGACTTCTATCTCCCCTAGCACATCTTTCCCATCCATGATGCCCTCCCAACCTTGTTAGGCTCTGGCACCCATGCTAGGCCATCACCTCTTGTGGACACCCTCTTTACCCTGCCAGGCCTGACATGTAGCATCGGCCCCGTGTCTCACCCCCACCTTCAGAAATTGCTTATCTTGCTCTGTCTGCCCCTAAAGGCTTTAAGGTCTACTTTTTCAGTTAGGGGAGGGCAGGGAAGGGGGGGTGGAAGGAGAAAGAGCCTATCTCCTTTGAAAATTTTTTTTCTTTCCTCTTTTTTCTTCTTACTTGTCCCTTTAGTCTGCCTAATTCTAACATTCTTCCTTCTTCTAATTTGCTATTTCTAGTAAGTCACTGGCTCAGAAACCAGATTCATTAATTCATTCACTTACTCTTTCATGATACAAAGTTTTTTTATACTGAGTAAACTGAGAGGCCCTAGGTTCTGAGTGAGACCTTTCCTGGGAGTTGAGTTGACTGAGCTTGGGTGCATGGACTTGGAAACATTTGAAATTCCAGAGGCTCCCTTTGCTTCACTCCTGGAGCTCAGCTGGATTCTGCATATGGAAGACTGGTGAGCCTGGGAGGTTGGTGAGCATATCACACATGGCAGATAGGACATTCTCTTTATCACTTAGGGAACCTCTAGGAACTTAGGTCTGTGGTTAGCTCAAAGAGCTGACATGGTGGAGAGAGGTAGATGAGTTGTGTGGGTGGGACCCCTGGGGTCCAGGAGAGGAAAAGTGTGGGATTCTCAGGTGGCAGGTATCCTGAGCTATGGGTGTTGGAATTCCAATCCTGGCTTCTTCCAGCCAATCCTAGGGAGAAATAGTGAGCCCTCTGGGTCAGGACTTTGCTCAGAGATAACAGGAGTGGAGGCTACTTCTTTTTCATGAAACTTCTCCATCCTCAAGTTCTTCACAGTCATGGCCCAAATGGAGGCTCTGTCACTCCTCACTTCCCTTCCAACTCTGAGCAACTGCAGCACAAGGGCTAAGCGGGAGGTGAGATGCAGCATGTTTATGACCTGGAACAGCATGGGACGGGGGAAGCAGGCTCCATGGGCATTTCCCATACATCAGAGATTCTTAAGCCATGAGTTCTAGCCCTTAACCCAGGACCTACCTCAGACATTCCCAGAGATCTTCACACCACTGAGATCAAAATCAGATAGGAGGTAAGGTGGAGAGGGGAGTGTCCTACTATGTTAGAGAAGGCTGTCATATTCCTGGACTTCTTTGCCCTTTCTCCTCTCCCACCTTCCATAGATAGCTGGGATCAGGGAATCCCTGAGCCCCCCTCTTCGCAGGTCTTGGATCTGGCTAGCCACCCCTTCACACTGCTTCCAAATGATCCCCTAGTCTCTGCGCTTGCCCAAGGGTTCACATACCCCATGCCCTAAAATTAATAGCCCTGGCAACTTCAACCCTGCAGCTGGAGTCGGGTATTTTCTGGTCCTCCTCCCTGCTCTCCTCCCCCAAACACCAAACTAGAAATCTAGATTGTGATGTGAAATCTTCTGATTGGCTCCACTGTGTAAACACACACACACATACACAGTGCTTAGGCCAGAGACAGCGAACTTCACTGTGTGTTTTGAATTTCACTGTGTGTGTGTATGTGTGTGTATTTATATAATTGAGCTATGATAGTTTTCTTCTTCTTGTAGTAAAAACCATTTAAAATAAACACTAAATAATGTATTTTAATTACTCCATAGATGAGGGATAAATGGATAACATTCATCATATGAATCTTTTTTTAAAAAATATTTATTTTAGAAGGGCGGGGGAGGGGCAGTGGGAAAGTGAAAGAGAAGCTCAAGCTGACTCCCCGCTGAATGCAGAGCCCAATGTGGGTCTCCATCTCACGACCTGGAGATCAGACCTGAGTCAGAACCAAGAGCTGGACACTTAACTGACTGAGCCACCAAGGCACCCCAACTTTAATCTTTTTAGAATTATAAAAGTATTACACACACTTATAAAAGAATTAAACATAACCTAAAGGAGAAGATAAGAGATTTACAAGAACATAACAATTTGAGAGATGGAGCCTAGGGATACTTGCCTTTATGTGAGAAATTAGCTTCCAGTTCACTGAAAGGGACTTTGCAAACAAATTTCCTCCCATGGCCAACTCTGCCACGTACCTAATATTCATATACAATTAAAGATTTTGTAGCATACATAATAGAGCTTTTAAGAAGGCAAGACCCAACACAGGTAAGCAGTATAAACACAACCCTATCATAACAACTATTTACTGAGTGCCAACTATGTATGTGCTGGGGACTCAGGCTTCCAACTCAGACCCTAGCTTGTGCTCTTTGAAGTGCCATTGATGGGGAACATAGCTAGAATCCTTCCCTTTATCAATGACCCCATGCCCAGGGGCATTTGTTGCTCCCAGCTTGAGGAGACAGGTAGTATTAATCAGATGTCACCTCAGTGAAGCCTCTCAGGCTTGGTCCTGGTGAAGCCTTTTCTCCACTGCCAGGATTGTGCACTCCGTGTTGTTACTGGTCCTGAGTCCATCTCCTTCATGACACCAAGCTACCCCAGGATCTAGGCTGCTTGCTCATTTCTGTAACTTTATGGAGGAGCTAGTACATGAGCTGGCATGATGCTTTTCTTGACTGACACCACCAGTGAAAAGGTCCAGACTTGAAGGAGATAGGAGAGCTGAGGTTTATAGTCACCCCTTTGACCGAGGTGTATCATGTACATGATCCCATGGAATCCTCAACACAATGTTGTGAGGTAGCCATCATCATTCCTGTATTACAGATGAAGAAACTGAAGATCAGAAGAGGTAGACCTGTCCAAGGTCACATAGCTAGGAAAAGATAGACCTGGACATTCTGCTAGAAGCTGAGAGAGGGGTTGCTGCACATTCCTTTCCTTTACCCCTATTCTACCTGAGTACAATTCTAGATGTAGCAAACCTGATAAAAGGCAAAATTTGGGGATAGGGTTCTACATGCTTGGGGCTAATGGTGGAAGGATGGTTGTACAGGGGTGGGCATTAAGCCTCCTCCAACCTCAAAAAGACTAGTCTGTGCGTCTCCCAGGAACACAGGCAGCTATGGGAAGGAAAAAGAAGTCCCTCGTAGCTTGGACTCTGTTCTGGGCATAGATTAGGTAGTGCTTTAGGAAGCCTCCCTCTGGTTTCTATAAGTTTTACCAATAAAAGTGCATTTATTTAGGCAGCTCTCTCCAATGTCCAGGCAAAAGAGCCACGTTTAGTCCTCAATGTGAACTTTATGAGATGCACAAGTGAACCTTTACTTTTTCTCTGTTGAGGGATCCGAAAAAGGATCTGGGGAACCCACAAGGGAAGGGACTAGAGAAGGGATAGGGGCAGATGACAAACCTTGGGCCTTTTGCCCCTGCCTAGAAATGTCACAATGCATGAACTCAACAGACAGGTCTCCTGGTCCTTTGCTTTGGCTCTGGGCCCTACCAGCCCTAGCTTTACTCCATAAAGACTTCTCTTTCACAGGGGTCATATACCCCAGAGTTCACACAGTGGTCCCAAGTACAAATTCTTTGGTCCTTCTGCCAGAACACAGCCTTATGATCCCTTCTGGAGGTTAGGTACCCCCCACCAGCTGTGTTCCTCACAGGGGTGTCTGACATCTGGTCCCATTCCTCTGGGACGAGGCAGCTGTTGTTCTTGGAATGATTAATCCCATCATTCCTTAGGCCCGTGAAGGGATCTGGTTAGCAGCTGCCAAAGGTGTCCTACATCTGGAAGCAGCTGGGCCAGTATGGGATAGCTCCTACCATCCAAAACCCTCCCTCCAGCTGGAGTTCTGTCTCTGGGGCCTCAAAAAACAGGGTTAAACCTTCTTTTGGGGGAAGGCTCTACTGTTCTAATTCTTCCAGCCTGGGTTTCCTTGATTCAGTCCATGAATCAACAGCCTCAGAGGAGCAGAAAGGAGATTTGCTTAGAGATACTCAGGCTCCTTGAGGACTGGACCAAATTAGAACTGAAGTTTGGGCTGAAACTGAAGCCAGGGATATTGGCAGCAACTGCCGCCCTGGCACGTCTCTTGGTGCTGGCCGAAGTTGGAGCTGCTGGCAAATGCCACACTGCAGACAGATATAGAGCTTCTCACCACTGTGGGCCACATGGTGGATGAGCAGGTGAGAACTCTGGCTGAAGCTCTTGCCACACTCACTGCAAGTGTAAGGCTTCTGGCTTGTGTGAGTATGTTGGTGCTGCAGCAGATCTGAACTGTCTACAAAACTTGCTGCAACTGGAGCATTTATAGGGCATCTTGCCTGTGTGCGAGCATTGGCGTTTAAGGAGCTTGGAGCTGGGGTAGAAGGTTTTGCCACATTCTGAGCAGGCAGAGAGTTGTTCACCCAAGTGGATGCACTGGTGCTCAATGAATTGGGCGTGCTCACTAAAGCCACGGCCACGCTAAGTCGTTCTTCATTAGAGGCTTCTTCCCTGGTCCAGACCCTGACCTACATGGTATTTCAGGACCAGCAGCATTTCCCAGGAGGCCGGCTGTCGCATACACAGGAGGGCCGCTCAGGTGGAACAACTCCCCTAAGGAGGGAGGAGCTCTGGGACCCCCGGGATCCTATGTCCGATTCCCCTGCCACTTCTGGCGATGTCGACTACATCGCAGTGAAGACCTGTTTCCTAAGAACCAGCCACTCAGTTCACAAGCTGAGGCTGACCAGGAGACATTCCGGACCCAAGGGGGGCGGGGGAGAGGGGTTCAGCACCGGAACCGGAAATGTCCACTAGCCCGTGCCGCTCTAGGAAGTGGCAGGGAACGGTCTCGGTAGGTTTAACCCTCTCATTCACTTAACTGAGCAAGAGCTCACCATCAGTGGCCGCTGTCAGGAACTTGATACTTTGGGCCTGGCTCGCGATCCTGAGTCCGTCAGCGCGGATTTCGGTGCCCGGGCCATCACTGTGGGGCAGGGAAGCGAGCTGGAAGGAAAAGGCAGTCGCTGTCGTGAACACGCGGGGGGGGGGGGGTGGAGTAGCCACGCCACCGGGAGCAGCACGGTACTGAGACTCCATGGTCGGATGTCTGAGTTCTCCAAAGGAACCAGTCCACTGCGAGGCCCCGGAGAGTTTCTCCTCCGACTTAAGCCAGGCGTGCTAAGCAAGGCGCAGACTACAGATCCCAGCATGCACCACACGCGCCTCTTGGGTTCGCACAACGATTAGATAACCACTACTCTCTCCGTGCCTTCTGCGACTGCCCAGAGTACCGGGATTGAGAACTACAACTTCCAACTTGCAAAATAACTGCGGCGGCGCTACTTAAAAAGCGTCAGAGAGGAGGTGCCTGGCCACGCCCCTCTCTTCCAGTTCCGCTCCCTTGGAGGAGCGGCGAGGAGGGGGGCGGAGCCTTAGGCTTGAGCCAAGATGGCGGCTGCGAAACCCACCCTCACGGACTCGCTCTCGTTCTGCCTCGCGCAGCTCACGGCGGCGGCCGGGGAGGGTCTACGTGGGGGAAAGGACACAGCTACCAACGAGACACCCTTGGGCCGTGCGCTCTTAGCCCTCCGCACGCGCCACGTCAAGGCTGCAGGGGGAATCGAGCGCTTCCGGGCGCGCGGCGGGCTCCGCCCCCTTCTCGCGCTGCTACGGCGAGCGGCTGCAGTGGGTCCCGCCCCGTCCCAGGCTGGCCCCGGCTCCGCCCCCTCGTCCGTCGAGTCAGCGACTTCTGCTGGCCCCGCCCCCTCGCCGGGCCCTGCCCCCTCCGCTGCGTCGTCGTCGGCGCCCTCGCCGCCAGCGCGCCTGCGCAAGACTCTGGACTTGGCGCTCAGCATCCTAGCCAACTGCTGTACGGAAGGGGCGTGCCGGGCTGAAGTGCGCAGACTCGGAGGCATTCTCCCTTTGGGTAAGTGCTCCGCCCTCATTTCCTAGAAGGATTCCACGCGCCCGGGAACTTCTGTTTCTGGGCCTGGGCGGAGTTTTGAGTTCTTTTGTGTTGTAGCCTGAAAGAACATGCCTTCTGACCGCGCAACACCCATAAAGCCCTCAAGCCTTCTTTATCTACACCCGAACCTGATCAGATAATTCAGCCATGACCTGCGTATTGGTTGTTTCCTCGAGTTTGGGCCAGTGGAGACCAAAGGCTTAAATGGTGACTTCTAGGTGATTCTTACTCTCCGTTTATGAGGTTCATAGCAGACACTCAATGCCTAGTGGGTGGCCCTGCACAGGGCTACCATTTGACGAACTTGGGTCAGAAGGTGTAATGGTTCTCTGCAGTGAGAAATGGAATAATGGCTACCTCGCAAAATTGAGGTAGGGAGAAAATGAAATACAAGTAGAGAACGCAGATATTCTAAGCATGGACTGGCTACTTTGAGTCATTAAAAACTAATACAATAAGAAGAAATCCTAACGGAAGATAACAAGCGGGGCGCCTGGGTGGTTCAGTCGGTCGGCCTTCGGCTCAGGTCATGATCCCAGGGTCCTGGGATGGAGCCCCGCGTCGGGTCCCTGCTCGGCGGGGGGCTCTGCTTCTCCCTGTCCTTCGGCCTGCTGCTCCGCCTGCTTGTTCTCTCTGTGTCAAGTAAATAAAATCTTAAAAAAAAAAAAAAGATAGCAAGCTTTTCTGTTTACCAGCTAAGTTGGCGCCTCTTAGTGGCAATGTTGGGAATATAGTTCATACACTGCCGCCTGTTAGGAAATTGTGCCAATTTTGATAAAATCTTAATTTTTTGGATAAAACGAAACTTTAACATATTTTAAACTTGTATAAAATGCATCTGGACCATAACATGTTTGACAAGAGACCTGGTACATTAATAAGTCCTCAATAAATTACAGGTTTTGTTATTAGCATATGACCCTTGTCATTCAGTCACTATTCTACATTTTAAATATCTCCTGAATCCATCCCCACTTATCCTTCTCCCCTCATGTGCCCAGGGACTGGTGCCCATGTGTGGGGCTGGGCTGGTAGCTTTGTTTAAGCCACTGTCCTTTCTCACCTTAACAATGGGGACAGCCTCCTGGCTGCTCCCCCTGCCTTATTCTTTTCCTCCATAACCTGTTTCCCTCCATGGCTACCAGATTGTATCACAGCATTCCTATTCTTAAAATCTTGTGTGGTTCCTGGTGCCCTCATATTCAAGTCCTGTCTGATCCCTTGGCCTGACATTTGAGGCCCAGCACAGACATTGGATCTCATTTCTGGGCCTTTGCAAAGGCTGCTTCCAAACCTGAAATGCCCTGTAACACCCCCATCCACCATCTTTCTAACAAATACCTATCTATTTAACCTTTCAGACCCATTAAGTGTTAGCCTCTCTGGAGGCCGTCCCTGACCCTCTCGGGTCACATTCTTGAGGTCATTAATGAGAGAGACAAGAAGGAGTAGGACCCTCAAGAGGCCGAATTCTCTTGCAGTGACTATTCTTCAGTGTGTGAAGACAGACAGCATCCAGAACCGAACAGCCCGTGCTCTGGGGAACTTAGCCATGGAACCTGAGAGCTGTGGGGACATCCATTCTGCTGGTGAGAAGGCTATGAGTGTGGAGTTAGCTAGGGCTTGGCGGTGGGAGAGGGGCTTGGGTATCTCCTTGCTCACTCTTTGTCCTCCTCTTCCCTCTCCAGGTGCTGTCCCCTTGCTCGTTGAGAACCTGACAGCCTGCCAGGACTCACAGTGCCTGCAGAGTGTGGTGCGCGCGCTCCGCAACCTGGCCGACTCACCCCAGCACCGCCTGGCCCTGGCACAGCAGGGAGCAGTGCGCCCTCTGGCTGAGCTTCTGGCCGCTGCCCCAGACCCTGCGCTGACCTTGGCCCTAGTTCGGGCACTCTTGGAGCTGAGTCGAGGCTGCTCCCGGGCCTGTGCTGAGCAGCTGAGTCTGGGTGGGGGACTAGGACCACTGGTCAGTTTGGCCTCCCACCCCAAAAAGGCAGTACGAGAGGCAACTATCCTGATCCTTGCCAACCTGTGTGCCCAAGGCCTTGTCCGGCCTGCACTGGGCAATGCTGGTGGTGTGGACGTACTACTGGGTGAGCTCCGGCAGCGCAGGGGGCCCAGTGGGGCTGGCCCAGCCTCCCAGCAGCCCCTGGTGCGGGCTGTGTGCCTGCTGTGCCGGGAGGCCATCAACCGGGCCCGGCTGCGGGACGCGGGTGGTTTGGAGCTGTTGATGGGTCTGCTACGGGACCCTCGTGCCAGTGCCTGGCACCCTCGTGTCGTGGCTGCCCTTGTGGGCTTCCTCTACGATACTGGAGCCCTGGGCCGGCTACAGGCTCTGGGACTTGTACCTCTCTTGGCTGGACAGCTGTGTGGTGATGCTGGTGATGAGGAAGAAGAGGGAAGAGAAGCTGCTTCTTGGGACTTTCCTGAGGAGCGGACCCCTGACCGGGCAGAGGCCGGAAGCTTCCGAAGCCTAAGGTGAGTGCCCACCTGATTGCTGTGGATTGAGGGCTCTGGCTGTCTTCACTCCCCTCATCCCCCACTCTGTCTCAGTAGGACTCTTACTGACTCTGATCGATTCCTCATTCTCCCCGGACAAGACCCCTTTCTAGTCACCATTAAACACATGTCCTCTCTTCCTGGGTCTGCCTTTGGCCTTGCCTCTGCCCCAGCACCTCTGAACTTTGGGACCCAGACAGGTTCACTGGGCCTTTTTTATTTTGTTGTCTGTTTGCCCCTCACTAGAATATAAATTCTAGGAGGATGGGGACTTTAGTTTTGTTCATTGTCTGTGCCCAGTACCTAATACTGGGCTTGGCACATAATAGTCATCAGTAATTGCTAAATGAGTTGGGGTTTTTTTTTCCCCATTTCTCTTTCTCCCCTTCCTCCCCTCGGCCCCACCTCCTCTTCCCGGCTTCAGTCACCTCTTTTTGCATGACAGCTCTTGCGGCCCTGCTCCTTTACCGTGGCTGTGGGTTCAGTCTCTCCTTTCTCCCTCTGCAGGTCGTGGCTGATCTCGGAGGGCTATGCCGCAGGCCCAGGAGACATCTCCCCTGACTGGTCCCCTGAGCGATGTCCCCTGACTCCACCACCACCCGAGCCAGCTGAGCAAACCAGCTCCGCCCTGGGTCCCACCTCACTGCGGACGCCCCGCACGCTGCGCACACCTGGCCGCAGCCCTGCTGCCGCCTCCGAGGAGCCTTGGGGCCGCGAGGGGCCAGCGCTGCTGCTCCTGTCTCGATTCTCCCAGGCTCCTGACCCAAGCGGGGCATTGGTGACCGGCCCGGCCCTGTGTGGCCTGCTGGCCTATGTGACGGGCTCGCCAGGCCCACCGAGCCCCCGCGCGCTGCGCATCCTGGCACGCCTTACCTGCAACCCTGCCTGTCTCGAGGCCTTCGTGCGCAGCTATGGTGCTGCACTGCTGCGCGCCTGGCTCGTGTTAGGCGTTGCCCCGGATGACTGGCCCTCACTGCGTGCCCGGCCGGCTCGGCGCCAGCACCGGGAGCTGGGTGTGTCTCCCATAAGAGGCCCCGTCCCCCTCTAGTTCTGGACCAAGAACCTCACCGTGCTGCTCACTGCCCTCTCCAGCCTACCGTCCAACTTCAGTCACCACGTGGGAGGAGGAGAGGGACTCCCAGGATGCCAAGTTCTGCCCCATCCTCTGCCCAAGTCTTTGGGCCTAGATACCCCAACACCAGGCTTGGCCCCAACAACTTAGAATCATGCTTGTCTGTATTTCTTTACCCAGTCTGCTCTTTCTTTACCCAGTTCTGCATTGTCCTGACTGCCTTCCCACTGGGCACACTGACTTGGAAACCCACGGCTCAGGCCCCATGTCTTCCCAGGCCCCCCCACTACTCCCAACACGGCCAGGAACTGCCCTATCTTCTGTGTTCTGACTGCACTCCCTGACCATCACACTTTGTTATTGTCCTTGACCTCCCATTTCCTAGCATCTGGACCCTTTCCCTCTAGGGCCTGTAGTCATCCCCTCTTCCGTGCCCTGAGGTTTTTGCTTCCTTTCAGGGACCCAGAGTTGGGACATCAACTCCCAACCTGACCTGCTGTGTCCGTCTCTGCAGGTGAGATGTTGCTGCAGAACCTGACCGTGCAGGCTGAATCACCCTTTGGCGTGGGCGCCCTCACTCACCTGCTGCTCTCTGGAAGCCCTGAGGACCGTGTGGCCTGTGCACTGACCCTGCCCTTCATCTGTCGGTGAGGGGGATGTGGGTGTCTCACAGGGGTCAGGGGGGCAAGGTTGCTATTCCGCAATGTCATCCTTTTTCACTTTTCTTCCCAAAGGAAGCCCTCTCTGTGGCGCCGGCTACTTCTGGACCAGGGCGGCCTCCGTCTCCTCCTCTCAGCACTAACTCGGCCAGCTCCACATCCACTCTTCCTCTTCTTTGCTGCCGACTCCCTTTCCTGCCTCCAAGGCCTGGTGTCTCCCACTGTGATCCCAGTCCTTCCACCTCCAATCCCCTTGGACCTAGATACCCCATCCCCTTGCCTCTATGAACGTCTGCTGGGCCCAGCCCCCATCCCAGCCCCTGACCTGCACTTCCTACTGGACTCAGGCCTACGGCTCCCTGCCCAGCGAGCTGCCTCAGCTACTGCCTCGCCTTTCTTCCGGGCTCTGCTAGCTGGCAGCTTTGCCGAAGCCCAGATGGACCTGGTGCCACTTCGAGGCCTGTCACCCAGCGCAGCCTGGCCTATCCTGCATCACTTGCATGGCTGCCGGGGCTGTGGGGCTGCCCTGAGGCCCATTCCCCCACCAGGCCAGCCCCTGCTGGGCTCAGAGGCTGAGGAGGCACTGGAGGCCGCTGGCCGTTTCTTGCTGCCTGGGCTGGAGGAGGAGCTAGAAGAGGCTGTGGGCCATATCCACCTGGGACCCCATGGTGGCCCAGAGTCAGTGAGTGAGGTATTCCGCCTGGGCCGGCCCCGGTTGGTTGCTCATTGTGCCCGCTGGACCCTGGGGCCAGGGCAGTGCCCGCGGAAGCGGGCCTTGGCCTTAGTGGGGCTTGTGGAGGCAGCAGGAGAGGAGGCAGGGCCCCTGACTGAGGCTTTACTGGCTGTGGTCATGGGGGTTGAATTGGGGGCCAAGGGTTCCAGCTTAGACTGTTGATGTTCCCTGGGAGGGGATCCAAGGATGAGTTGGCTGTGACGGAGGACTCCCTCAGAGCAGCATGAGAGGAGGCTGAGCAGAAGTCACCATCAAGGATTGATGAGAGAATGGAACTATACCCCAAGGTGATGGTCTGAAGATGCAGGAGTGAGAAGCCAAGGCCGCGGTTGTAGTATGGAGCCCTCAGATGGAGAACAGCCCAGGGCCCCAGGCAACCTGGCCTGGCCCAGCCTTCCAGAGCTGAGATTAAAAACTTTGGAGTTGGATACTCCTATTGTGTGGTGTCTCTGCTTACTTTCCTGTGGGACCCCCCCCCCCCCCCCCAATCAACCAGCGTCTTGTTCAGGTTGCTGTATCTCAATATAGGCCACCCCTGGCATGTAGCAGTTTACTAAGTAAGTTCCTGGAGTCCTGGGGTAGAATAGAGTACTGGGAGGAGCCTGCTTCCTGCTCATGCAACTTCATTGCTCAGACAAATACCCAGCTAGACATACAGACTTTGGTCAGGGATGAAGGGGCTGGGCTGAGGGAATGCAGTAAGTGTGGGGCTGTATGTCCAAGGCCTTGGCATTACTGTTTCCTGAGTGTCTTTCACTCATCTTGGGCTTTCAGTCTCTGGGTCTGTTTTCATCTCTTGGGCCACTTATGTATCCTTCTGCTATTAGCCTGAGGGAAGCCCTGCTGTGTTCCTGGAGTCCCTGAGGCAGGCCCTGTCTTAGTTTTGCTCAGAGATAGCCAGAGCCCCGGGGTGCATTCAGGTGAGGGAAGGGCTTATGTTGCGCTATGATCTCTCAAGGCAGGGTCTATCACCTGGATCCCAGATCACTAACCACTCGGGTGGCAGCCTGACTGAGGAGCGTGCCTGGACTGGGCCTGCCTGTTAGCCTCCGGGGAGCTAAGGTTGACACTTGCTATCTGTGCCTCTGTGTCCAGTTCTGTGTTCTCGGGCTTTGCATTAGAACCACCCAGAGAGCTTTTAAAAATGTTGATGTCTAGGTACTTTCTCACTGAATTGGCTGAGGGGAGGATGCCCTGGGCGTCAGTATTTTTAAAAAGCTCTCCAGGTCAGTTTAATTTGCCCCAGGGTTGAAGCCCACAGCCCAATACTCATGTCTGGACTGAGGGCTGGGTGGAGACCCACAGTCCGGGGGCCGCAACACTGTTGTGTCTGTCCACACTCATCTCTAAGTGTTCATTTCCACGGTCTCAGTCCAGGGAAGACCTCTTGTCCCTTTTGTGACTGGAGTCTGTGTCTTGCTTGTCTATGTTCACCAGTATCTTGGGAAAGGGCTCTTTTGGAACAGGTCTGGGGTGCCTCGGTGTTGGGGAAGGGCTTTGTCTTGAAGGCTGGCTGTGGTCTGGCTCCCTGGGAATGTCTTCCCTGAGTCTGCATGGGGTTTGGGCCTGGGTTCAGTTTACCTGTGTCTTCTGAACCTGTTGTCTGATCCTTAGACCCATCACTCCTGCCCTAAACCCCCAAATTCTGTCTGGAGCAAGTCTCTCAGGAATGGCCTCAGTGGACAGGGCTCTGTATAGGACCCAGGGTGCTAGCTTCGGGAGGTGTCTGCTTGAGGTCCTCAGTCTGTGTCTAAGAGTCTCACTGAGCAGAGGATCCCGAGCTGGATCTGGGAGAGCCACTTCTCTGACTTTGGCCCTGGCCGCCTGGGCTCCCGGCAGCTGAGGCCAAGGCTGGGGTGTGGCTGCCTCCGCGGCAGACAGGCGGGCTGGGCCTGGGTGGGCCGTGGCCCTCCCTCCCTTACACGCCCCCATCCCGAGTTCTCCCGTTCTTTGCACCCCCGCCCCCCCCCCCAAGCCCCATCCCAGTGGGTCCCGGCTTCCTTACATGGTCACGGCCGGGCCTCCAACTCCCGGACGTCCCCCCCGCCCCCCGCCCCCACCGGACACAGCCCCCGCCCTGCTCGCCCCGCGCGGTGCGCCCGCGCCCCGCCATGGAGGACCTGGGTGAGTGGGGCTCGAGTCCCCTTTTCCCCAGCTCCTCACCGCCATCTGGACCCGCTTCCCCATGCTGGAAACCCCTCGCACTCCCCGCATCTTCCCATCCCCGCCTCCTGTCTTCTTGATTCTGGTCTCTGCCCGCGCCTCCTTTCCGACTCCACGTCCCCCTTCCTGTCTCTCCCTTCCTGCCTTTTCCTGGACTGGCCGCTCCCTCCCTTCTTCCCTCGCTCAGCTCCTCCATCACTAGCTGCCGACGGATGGGCAGGGAGGTGCAGCGCCCGCCAGTGGGCGCCTCGGCTCAGGGGCGCTGGGAAAGGAGGGGTTAAAGGGGTCTGGGGTCCGGGCACTGGGAAAGTAGACAGGAAGGGAGAATATGACATCAAATTCTGGAGAAGAGAACAGGCCCGTCTCAGGGTTTGGGAAGAAAATAATTAAGGACCCCTAAATATGGTAGGGGTCGGGCCTTTGGGGGGCACAAAGAGAATAGATGAGTGCCAAGACGCCAGGGAGAGGTTAAGGGTCCCAACTATGGTATTCAGAGATGAGTAAAGGAGCAGGGACTTCTAGGTTCTGGGAAGGAAAGGGTTTAAAGGATCTAGATCTGGGGAAGGGAGGTGTGTGTGGGGGGGTGTCTTGGTGGAGGAAGGAGGACCCGGGCATCTCCTCCTTCTGGTCTGTTGGAAACGGATGGAAGGCTGTGCTCTCCATGCGAGAGAAGGGGTTCAGGCACCCTGCGATAGGGGGTGCTGCTCAGCAGGGGTAACCGGCTCTGTGGAAAATAAGCCAATCAGAATGCAGGTCCCAGCAGACCTGCCAATGAGGAGAATAGGGTGGGACCCAGTGCCTGGAGATGCGCCAGGGCTGGGCGGGCCTGTTTAGGTCCAGGAGGGGGGCAGGAATTAGTGGGCAGAAAGAGCACCCAGTCAGAAAGTTGGGTGCCAGGCATACAGCCAGTTGAGCAATTTGGGGTGAAGCCAAATTTGGCTTGAGTAAAGAGTCAATTTTGACTGCATTAGGGAAGATGCAGAGAATAAAAGAATCAGGCAGCTTTTGTGCATGACTCCCAAGATGAGCCATTTGGGATGTTTTGGTCATAAATATTCCTTGCTGCCCTTCTCCTTCTCTGCCTTGGTCTGACCTGTGTTTCTGTCTGACTCCTGACCTCTGCTCTTAATACTGGCTTCTGTCCTCCTTAACTACTGCCTACTTGGAACCCTTATCCTCTAACCTCTTAAGGCCCTGTCTCTGCTCTAACCTTAACCTCTCAACTTCTCATCCTGACGGCCTCTTGCCTGCAGATGCCCTGCTCTCCGACCTGGAGACCACCACCTCACACATGCCAAGGTCAGGGGTTCCAAAAGAGCGGTCCCCAGAGCCTCTCACAGGTCCCCTGCCCTATGGCCACCAGCCACAGGTGAGATCAAATACTAGGGACTGGAGCATAACTAGGGCCAAGCTTGGCTAGGGCTAGGGGAATCTGGGCTTGAGAGGGGCAAAGTACAGGCCTATCAACCCACACTTGTGTCCTTCTCTCTGTAGACAGGGTCTGGGGAGTCTTCAGGAGCCTCTGGGGACAAGGACCATCTGTACAGGTGAGGGGCCTGGGAACTGGGGGATGGTGAAGGCAATTGAGACGCAGGTAGGGAGGCTTGGCTTCCCCACCCCTGAACACAGACTCCCACCATGTTTTCCAGTACGGTTTGCAAGCCTCGGTCCCCAAAGCCTGCGGCCCCTGCAGCCCCTCCATTCTCCTCTTCCAGCGGTGTCTTGGGCACAGGGCTCTGTGAGCTAGACCGGTTGCTTCAGGAACTTAATGCTACCCAGTTCAACATCACAGGTACCAGGTTACGGAGACCAGGATGGGGACAGGGCAGGGAAGGGCAGAGACTGAGGGGTATACTCTTCGCAGAGTAGCAGCTAAAGGAACACAAGCCTTAAGTGGGAGAGGGTGGAGTATGGTCCCATGTCCAGTGCCCTTCTTTCCTCTCTGCAGATGAAATAATGTCTCAGTTCCCATCAAGCAAGGAGACTGCAGGGGAACAGAAGGAGGACCAATCTGAGGACAAGAAAAGTCCCAGCCTGTGAGTTTGACATAGTTGGCAGAGCTGGGAGAGACGTGATGGATACCTGAGTTACTGGAGGATAGCATTCAGTACTCTGGGGGGCTCTGAGCTGACACAAATTGTGTTCTTCACAGCCCTCCCAGCCCATCCCCTGTTCTCCCAAAGCCTTCAGCAACCTCAGCCACCCTGGAGTTGGACAGACTGATGGCTTCGCTGTCTGACTTCCGTGTCCAAAACCACGTGAATCAGGTGGGGTGTGGGCCAGTGTAGATTTGTGGCTTCCCAACCCCTTTTAGAACCTTCCACATCTGCTGCCTTGCTGACTCAACTCTCATGTCCTCCTTGCTGCAGCTTCCAGCCTCTGGGCCAACCCAGCCACCAGTGCCAAGCTCTGTGAATGAGGGCTCCCCATCCTCACCAGGGCCGGCTAGCAAGGGCAGCCTCGACACCATGCTGGGGCTGCTGCAGTCCGATCTCAGCCGCCGTGGTGTTCCCACCCAGACCAAGGGTCTCTGCGGCTCCTGCAATAAACCTATTGCTGGGCAAGTAAGTGGAGCGCTGTGAGTAGGGATGGAGAGACCCATGGACCCAGCCTTTCTGACAGCCAGACTTCGTGCTGTTCCCTTTTAATAAATGACGCTGGGAAGTGGGTATTACCATTGTTCATATTTTACAAATGAGGAGACTAAAGCTCTGAGCCACACAGCACATAAGTGGCGGGATGAGACTCCCAACCCAGTTACCATTGATTGCAGTTCTACGGTGTACAGGCACCGTATTAGCTCCTTTACACACCTCCATCTCAGTCTTCACAAAAGTCTTGCTGGTGCCACCTACCATCTCTCAGGCACCAACAAAGACTGTTTCTCCTCCACCAGCATCTGGTTTGCGAGCTCTGGTTCTTGGCTTATTGACTGAGTAGATATTATTGATAACACCTGTGCCCAGTGGTTGACCTAGATCCTCTTGCTATATTTAGTGCCCTGCTTCCATCCCCAAATTTCCAATCTTAGCAAAGCAGGGTGGCATTATGACTCTTGTGGGCCCTAGGCATGTTCATCTTCATGGGCCCCTTCCTCCATTAAAAAAAATTTTTTTTAATTGTGTTTTATGACTGTGTTGGTGTAAAGACGAATATATTAATATACATTAAATCGTTTTCTTCTAGTTCATTTTTTTCTTCTGATTTTAAAAGTAATTCCAACATTTTCATGGGCTCCTAAAATTATTGAGGGCCCTAGGCCCTGTGCTGGAAGACCTGGGTTGAAATCTCTGTCACTCACAGACTGACCCGAACATTAGGTTCTTCATCCTGGCCTCTCGGGGTGGGTGCGGAGAAATGAGTGAAGGGACTCAAATGGTAAAAAGAAAAAAGAAAACTTGAAATGTGCCATGTAAATCTTAGCTCACCGGGCACATGGCAACCCGAGGTCCACTCTGACCCAGGCCTTACCCCCCACCCGCAGGTGGTGACCGCGCTGGGCCGCGCTTGGCACCCTGAGCACTTCATTTGCGGTGGCTGTTCCATGGCCCTGGGAGGCAGCAGCTTCTTTGAGAAGGACGGAGCCCCCTTCTGCCCTGAATGCTACTTTGAGCGCTTCTCTCCACGATGCGGCCTCTGCAATCAACCCATCCGACACGTGAGCCCCGCCTTTCCCACAGCCCCCGCCCAGCCATGCCCCGCCCCCTGGCCTCATCCAAGGCCCTTTGGACTCCGCCCACTCTCTCGGACTTCCAAGTCCCTCGTTAGGTCTCCAGCGCCTCAAACTCCTACTTAAACCCGCTTACATAGGTTCATGATGGGAGAGGGAGGGTGGAAGGGATGGAGGGCCACGCTGAGTGTCCCCGTTCATTCTCCGCAGAAGATGGTTACTGCCTTGGGCACCCACTGGCACCCGGAGCATTTCTGCTGCGTCAGTTGTGGGGAGCCCTTCGGAGATGAGGGTGAGAGCTTGGCTCCAGTCCTGAAAGATACCTGTCTGCGCGATATCCCGCCTCGGGCGCTGTGGTCCAGCCTCCTACAACCTCCCAAGTCTTCCGGCCCCACCCTCTCCCACACGCGGGGGCCCCTCCTATCCCCTCCCGCTTGGCCCCCACCCTAGACCCGATCCCTCCCTCCCTCTCTACTGCTCATTCTGACTGCCCCTCATCTGGCCCCAGATCTTGCAAGTCTCAGATCTTGCAAGTCCTCGGTGCAGCCAGCAGCTCTTTTTCTTCCCGCTCCGTTCCCGCCCCTAGGTTTCCACGAGCGAGAGGGCCGCCCCTACTGCCGCCGGGACTTCCTGCAGCTGTTCGCCCCGCGCTGCCAGGGCTGCCAAGGCCCCATTCTGGATAACTACATCTCGGCGCTCAGCGCACTCTGGCACCCGGACTGTTTCGTCTGCAGGGTGCGCTGCTGCGGGAGGGGGTGGGGGGTGGGGGGAGGAGGGGAGCTGGGCCAGCCCGGAGCCCAACGAGGAGCCTGGGGCGGGGCGATTATTCAGGTATTCGGGGCAGGGGGCTTCACGTCTGGGGCGGGGTTGTGGGCTGCGGGGTTCCCACGTTGGGTTATTAAGCTCCTAAAGCTAGTTATCTGGTGAGGGGGTTGGCGGCTGACCTGCCCTTTCGCGGCCTCCCGCCCCCAGGAATGCTTCGCGCCCTTCTCGGGAGGCAGCTTTTTTGAGCACGAGGGCCGCCCGCTGTGCGAGAACCACTTCCACGCGCGGCGTGGTTCGTTGTGCGCCACGTGTGGCCTCCCCGTGACCGGCCGTTGCGTGTCCGCCCTGGGCCGCCGCTTCCACCCAGACCACTTCACCTGCACCTTCTGCCTGCGCCCACTCACCAAGGGCTCCTTCCAGGAGCGCGCGGGCAAGCCCTACTGCCAGCCCTGCTTCGTCAAGCTCTTCGGCTAATCACCTGCGAGAGCCCAAGGCCCCAGTGACCCCACCCTTCCCCAAAAGACGTGCTCTCCAGACCCCAGGGCCTTGCTCTTTGAGCCTGGGGGTCTCTCCCCAGCCCACCCTGTGAGGCCCCACCCACTGGAGAGACCCGCCCCTGAGGTACTCTACTCTTGAGGTCTCCATGGTCAAATTCAGAAAAGGTCCGGCCAATTTCAAGACCACACGGGTGGGTCGTACACTGTAAAGCAACCCCGCCTGAGGTCTTCACTTTATCCCCACCCTTGAGGGAGGCCCCTGACTGGAGGTGGGCCCTTGCAATTCCGCCTACTCAGAGGACAGGCCAGGACAGACCTGCTCCCCGCTCCCTCACTGTTCTGTGCACTTTTTTTGTACCCACATAAAAACACATGGCACATCATGCTGGTGCGGTGTCTCTGAGTGCTCGGGAAAGCCTTGCGTGGAGATGCCCTGCCTCTTGCGCTGGCTCGGGCTGCAGCGGGTTCTAGGTCACTGCCCTGTGGCCACAGTGGGACCTGCAGCCTCAGCCTTGGCAGGCTGTCCTTCACACGTCACATGAGCCTGCGCTGGATTGTACAGATAGTGGGGACCAGAACAGGAGCTCAGGCTGGGCCCCAGGGAAACTTCCCACCCTCATTCCCCACTTCTTCAGCAACCTGTATCCTTGAAATAAGCACTTAATCTGTCTCCACCCCCACCTCCCACTCCCACTCCCTCCCACCCTTGTCACCTTGTCTAATTTTCACATTTTTCTCCCCTCCTGAAAAGACTCTCAGAGATGGGGCTCCATCCAGAAGTGCCAATCTGTGCCCACTCTTTGGATCTGGGCACTAAGGCACAGCTTCCCTCTAACTCGTATTGACTCATAACATCCCCCCTAAGCAGAGGATGACACTTGGGGTGGTCAGAGCAGTGACCAAAGGAAGCACTAGGGGCTGTAAGAGCCAGAAGAAGGCTTTTAACTCAGACTGGGAGTCAAGTAAGTCTTCCTGGAGGAGGAGACACCTGAGCTAAGCCCCAACAGAAATGGGTGGGCCACGGATTTTTAGATGTGGAGTTTAGGCTCCATCTGAATCCCTAAGCCCCAGAGCCTTTCTGAGCCTCTGAACCTTCACTTTGGACCCTGCAGTTCCCTAGGGAGAGGGCTTGGATTCCTGGGCCCAAACTGTAGGAGACTTTGAAGCTGGAAATGATGGATTCTCAGAGGCCCTTCCTGCTTGAGGAGGAGCTGGTAGCCAAGGAGAGCATGTGTGGGTAAGACAAAGGTGAGGTGTTCTCTGTCCTCACCTCGGCCTGACCCCCCAGATTCTTTCCTCTTGGAGGCTCCTCTCCCTAGGTCTTCTCAGGCTTCCTGCTCTTCTCCTTTCACATATTCTCTCTGGAGAATTCTATTTCCTGGCTTATAACCACCTTCCTGTCTTGAGGATGCCCCAGTTGGCCATCTCTAGTCTCGATTCATTCATTGCACCAAGTGTTTATTGAGGATGTACTATGCCAGGCTCTAGGGGAGACCATAGGGAGCCAAGCAGACATGCTTCTTGACCTCGTGGAGCTGAAGTCTAGTAGAGGAGACAGATGACAAATACCAAGTGACACATGTGATGAACTAATGGAGACTTTCCTGATGGCCTAAGTAAAGGTCACTCTTCCTCCTTGTTTCCATCCAAAGCACCTCCCAAGTCCCTCATAGCACTTATCACTATTGCAAACAGGTGTTTATTTGTTGCTTGTTTATGTCTGCTTTTCAAAGTGGAATGCAAGCTCCTGAGAATTTGTCTGTCAGATTACGTGTTTGTTTTGCTGACCATTGTCTCTCCAGTGTCTAGAATGCTATCTAGCCTGCGGTAGGTGCTCAGTGAATGCTTGTTAATGAAGGATGGAATGAAGAAGAAAGGAAAGGAGGGAAGGGGAAAAGGGGCAAAAAACAGAGAACTAAGTTAGAGAAAGTGAGGAAGGGATTTTTTTTTTTTTTAAGATTTTGTTTATTTATTTGACAGAGAGAGACACAGTGAGAGAGGGAACACAAGCAGGGGGAGCGGGAGAGGGAGAAGCAGGCTTCCCGCAGAGCAGGGAGCCCGATGCGGGGCTCGATCCTAGGACCCTGGGATCATGACCTGAGCCGAAGGCAGATGCTTAACGACTGAGCCACCCAGGTGCCACCAGGAAGGGATTACTTTTAACCAGATAGTCAGTCTCTGTGAATATGTAACGTCTAAGTTGAGACTCGGAAGGTTGAGGGAAGAAAACAGCCAGGCAAAGAACCTGAGGAGAGCATTGTGGGCAGAGGAAACAGCAAGTGCAAAGGCCAGGATGTAGGAAGGAGCTTGGCATATTGAACGAAAGGAAAGAAGGCTAGGAGGGCTGGATTAGGGTGAGTAAAGGGGAGAGTAGTAGGAAATGAGGTCAAAGAGGAAATACGTGCCACGTCATGAAGGGCGTTGCAGGTCACAAAGAGGGCATATAGATTTTAAGGGCCTATAACCCCCTTGTATCCTCTTGACATTTGGACCTGGATTTCTCTCAGGCACTTCAAATTTATCACCCCCTGAAGCAGAAGCTGTGGATGTGCTGCCCATACCCACTCGGCCCACCTGGGAAGTCCTATGTAGACAGTTAGTTCCCAGACACCTGGTCTCCCCAGCTGCTCCCCGAGTTTCTGTGTGAGGGTACTCTCGGGGGGAACAAGTGTGCTTCTGCCCCCAGCAGGTCTGAAGCGGGAGGGCGAGGTTCTGTGACCTTAGAGACAGGAACTGGTGAATGAATCCTCCAGCTTCCTGGCTCTGAGGGGTCAATTCTGAGGTGTGTTCCCCCAGTGTCTCAAAGAGGCCCCGCTGGGATTGTTCATAGTGGCAACCTTTTAATCAACATGCCCCTTATTGGCTTTTCTTCTTTCCTTGTCTCACTTCCTTCCCGGGGTCACCTCCTCAGGAAAGTCCTTGCACCCAATTCTCATCTTCGGGTCTGCTTTGAAGGGACCCAAACTAAGGCATTCCTTAATTATATTCCCCTAAAATATTGTTTTCTGTTTTCATCTCAGGCATGAACCCAACTTGTCATAATCAGACATCCAAGTCTGGTCAATTCTTCTAGAAAGGCAGAGGTACTGATACTTATCAATACCCTCCCTTCTTCGGTTCAGCCCTGTGCTAAGCAATGGGACTCCAGGGATGAATCAGGCCACTTCCTGCTTGTGGGTAATCTCTAGTCTGTTGGGAAGGCAGACCTGGACCCAGATGAGGACAACACAATGTGCTCATAACTGTATCCGAAAAGTCAGAGAAGCCTTTCCTGGAGAGTTGACATGGGCTGGGTACTGAAGGTTACCTCTGAGAGGTATGAGTGGGCCATCTGGGAGGCAGAGAGGCACTCTAAGCAGAATGCACAGCTTAGGCAAAAGTTGGGGTGTGTGAAAATACAGGGGCTGGGCCGGGCAAGGGAGTTGGAGGGAAATGTGGTATCACCCCAGGTTTGGTGTGGAGGAGCAAGGGGAAGGGTGGGCAAGAGTCAGGGGATGACAGGCCTTGAACATGAGGCTGAAGAGCTCCTACTTCCTTTAGTATGATGGGAAGCTAAGAAGGGTTTCTGAGCAGGGGAGTGACACTGTCAGATTTGGGTTTGCAAATGATCCCTCTGGATTAGTCAAAACCAGGAGGCTGGCTCAGCCACGCTCCCTAGGTCAAGGCTGAAGGGTAAGCATGGGTGAAAGGAGTAATTTTGAGCCCAGGTCACTGGGGAAGGGGTGGGGGCTAAGGCCCAGGAAGGAGTGCTCCTGAACTTGAAAGTGTCTGCTCCACAGGTCGAGTTTTCGGCCTTGATGAGACCTGATTCAGCTAAACAAAGCTGGGGAGGGGGGACAAGACCTATGGGACTTGTCGGCTCACTGCCCCTGAGGTAACCATTAATCCCTCCCTTGAGGAAATCCACAGGCTGGTCCCTTGAGGGACAGATCCTAGGCAGAATGGAGGAACACACAGAGGCAGTCTCCGTACCGGGACTGGGAAACCAGAGGGTTTTAATTAACAACTCTGCTGACATCCTGGTCATTGCTGCTTATTTCCTGCTGGTCATTGGTGTCGGCTTGTGGGTGAGAAGTTGGGGTGCTGCTGGGGGCCAGGCTTCTGGGGCTTGGGGGGAAAGTCTCAGGGAGACCCCATGTTCAGTAGGGGTGGGATGCCTGGATCTTTGAGGAAGAAACCTGGGGCTGGGGGGCAAGCGAGTCTTTTGATAGCCTCAGGAAGGCCCAGCCAATACTCATTCCTTGTCTTCCCACCTTTGGACTGGGTTAGTTGAAGGGATCCGTGGATTTTCATCAGGGACAGCATTCTAAATGAGGTCTCTGTTCCCCTGTCCACACGGTATCTGACCAGAAGCCCATCCTTACCCAAGGCCCCAGGAAAAGTCAGGCAATCCAGCCACACTCAAGCTTAGGTAGCTGGGCACTAGGTTAGGGCCTGGGTTGCTCTAGATGCCTCAGGGGAGGTTGGGGCAGGGGGTTGGGTGGGAACCATCAAGAGAGCCGAGGACTGGTTAATCTTCAGCCAGAAACAAGGCTGAGGAATGTGTCGAGAAGGCTAATTAGGTCCAAAGATGTGCTCGGAACCCACGTCTCCCTCCTCCCCCACTCCTGTCCCTCAGTCCATGTGCAGAACCAACAGAGGCACTGTCGGCGGCTACTTCCTGGCAGGACGAAGCATGGTGTGGTGGCCGGTGAGAGAGGCTGTGCGGTGGAGGTGGGGAGGCCGAAAGAAGCAGCCTAGCTCACCGCCCCTCTGGCCATCTAGGTCGGGGCCTCCCTCTTTGCCAGCAACATCGGTAGTGGCCACTTCGTGGGCCTGGCAGGGACTGGTGCTGCAAGCGGCTTGGCTGTGGCTGGATTTGAGTGGAATGTGAGACCTCCTTTTTGCTGACACCCCCCCCCGGTGGGAACCCCTAGAACTGTCACACCTGGGGAGGCTCCAAGCGGGGTGGGGGGATGTAAGACTGGAGGTGGGACTTTCCAAGTGGTGGGGTGTGGCTGGGCTTCGAGTGAGGGTCACACATCCAGCTTGCAGGCAGGGGGATGTTGGGGATGACGACTTTCAGGGCCTGCTCCTGACTCGCTGTGTAAGCCTGGACCAGCCACTACCCTCTGTGGCCTTGATTTACTCCTCTCTGAAGTGGGGTGAACAGCCTCAAAGATAGTGAAGTGCTTGTTCTAATGCTCTCTGAAGCTGTGGCCTGTGAAGATCCCTGGACCAAATTAAAGTCCCTTGCAGAAGTGGGAAGGAGGCAAAGCTCTGGGACTGAGGCTTGTCTTTGAGGGTTGGGGAGCTCAGGGCTTCCTGGAGGAGGAGGTCTCTGTGCTGAGTCTTGAGGGACAGAAGGGTTGGTTGGGTGGAGAGGAGAGGGGAGGCAGCCCTTCCTGGCAGAGGCTGTGGTCAGGCTGAGGGGTCTGTGGTTGGATTCATGTGCTGGGGGGTGAAGGGATAGGGACCATCTTGGGAGGGACTGGCCAGGGGTCTTGGCCTGAGAGGACTAGGAGGGCTCTAGTTAAGGGCCCAAGGAGGTGTCAAGACCCTGTCCCTTAATATCCCGGGCCCAGGGACATCCTCTGCAGTTGCATCCTCTGGGTCCCCAGTGAGATCTTTCCTTGGTATAGCACTTTCAGGAAGAGGTCTCTTACACCCTTCAGGGGCGAGGGCTCACTCCTAGCCGGATCTCTCAGTCATCCTCAGCCGTCAGCTGTGCCCACAGGCGCTGTTCGTGGTGCTGTTACTGGGCTGGGTCTTCGCACCAGTGTACCTGACCGCGGGCGTCATTACCATGCCGCAGTACCTGCGCAAGCGCTTCGGAGGCCACCGCATCCGCCTCTACCTGTCAGTGCTCTCGCTTTTTCTGTACATCTTCACCAAGATTTCGGTGCGCATTCATGGAGGGCGGGGCGGGGCCCTGGAAGGGAGGGACCATGGAGTGGAGGTCTCTAGAAAACCCTGGAGGGGACGGGACCAAGGGGAAAGAGCTTGTAAGACCCATGACTGAAGCAGGGTCTGTAAGGAAAAGGTTTTGGGCCGCGGCCACAATGGGTGGGACCTGGGAAGGCCAGACCATCGGAAAATAAGAGAACCTTTGAAGCATGGCCACGTAGGGTCGTGGTCTGGGCATGAGGTAGACCTGGGTCCCTGTCCGGGTCCCTGGGTCGTGACCCGTGCTATCGCTCCTTCCCCCAAGGTGGACATGTTCTCCGGGGCAGTATTCATTCAACAGGCTCTGGGCTGGAACATCTATGCCTCTGTCATCGCCCTCCTGGGCATCACCATGATCTACACTGTGACAGGTGGCTGTGGCAGGGGCTTAGGGATGGAGTGGTCTCGAGAGATGTGCTGGGTGGGAGAGTCACTGAAGCACATTCTGCTAAGCCCTGCCTCCTGATGCCCGGGTACATGGTCCTGGAGAATGGGCCATTTCTTTGAAATCTGCTCTCCAGGAAGGGGCCCATTTGTCAAATGCGCACAAAGACACCGTATGTACTCGTGGCATCCTGTTTGGGCTGTCTCCACTGACCCAGGCCCGTTGCAGGAGGGCTGGCGGCGCTGATGTACACAGATACCGTGCAGACCTTCGTCATTCTTGGGGGGGCCTTCATCCTCATGGGTTACGGTATGGAGCTCAGCCAGTGGGGGAGGGGCACAGAGGATGCGAGTCACAGAGCTCTCAACCTGGGAGCAGAGACATGGCGCGTCTCCAGCACGTGGGTCCTAGGGAGGGCCTTGCCGGGTCCCCTGACAGCCTTGCCTTCACAGCCTTCCACGAGGTGGGCGGGTACTCGGGGCTTTTCGACAAATACTTGGGGGCAATGACGTCGCTGACGGTTTCCGAGGATCCGGCGGTGGGCAACATCTCCAGTTCCTGCTATCGACCCCGTCCGGACTCCTACCATCTGCTCCGGGACCCTGTGACGGGGGACCTGCCGTGGCCGGCGCTGCTCCTGGGTCTTACCATCGTGTCGGGCTGGTACTGGTGCAGCGACCAGGTGCGGGGTCAGGCCTTGGGCCGGGAGGGAGGCCGGGGCAGAACCAGAACCGCTGTGGGAGGAGCTGAGATGGGTGGCACCGGAACCCATATGGGGGCGCTCAGAGGCCGGGTCTGAGCGGTCAGGAACCCGGCCAGGACCGAGCTAAACCAGACCCGGCGGAATCCAAAGACTCTGGGTCTGAATGAAGGTGAACTGGCAGCACCGCTGAGCCAGAGGCAGGCCTGATTTAGCGCAGCGGAGTAGAGGCAAGGCCTGAGAGGGCGAGGTATCCAGGATTGGACGCGGGTAGTTGAAGAGCCCCCGCCGCAGGTCATCGTGCAGCGCTGTCTGGCCGGGAAGAGCCTGACCCACATCAAGGCGGGCTGCATACTGTGTGGCTACTTGAAGCTGATGCCCATGTTCCTCATGGTCATGCCAGGCATGATCAGCCGCATTCTCTATCCGGGTAACGTCTGCAAGCCCCGCCCCCCCCCGAGAGTCCCGTGCCCCATCCAGCCCCTTTCTTGTGTATGGCTACCGGTGCCTATTTCCCATTTCCGTCACTGTCCTTTGCTCTGGAAATCCCGTCACCCAGTCCCACCTCCCAGCAGAGGCCCCGTCTCTCTTCCGCTAGGACTTCCCGTCCCCGCTTCGGGGATCTGAGTTCCCAGACCAGGTCCCGTCCCAGCCACGTCGTGCCTCTTTCCCGCAGACGAGGTGGCGTGCGTGGCGCCCGAGGTGTGTAAGCGCGTGTGCGGTACCGAGGTGGGCTGCTCCAACATCGCCTACCCGCGCCTTGTTGTGAAGCTCATGCCCAACGGTAAGGGCTGGCCGGCTGCGGAGACTGCCCCTGGGAGGAGTCGCCCCTCACCAAGTCCGCACCCTCCCGGGGATGCGCTGGGGCCCGGGACTCACAGCTCGCACCGGCCTGCAGGTCTGCGCGGACTCATGCTGGCCGTCATGCTGGCCGCGCTCATGTCCTCGCTGGCTTCCATCTTTAACAGCAGCAGCACGCTTTTCACCATGGACATCTACACGCGCCTGCGGCCCCGCGCAGGCGACCGCGAGCTGCTGCTAGTAGGACGGTGCGGCCTGGGTTTCCCCCCACGCCCTGCCCCACCAATCAGCCCCGGGGGGCGGGGGGGGGGCAGGGAACACTCGTGGGATTAGGGGCAGACGGGGAGTCCTGGGTGAAATCTCCGGATGGTCACCCGCTGCAGGCTCTGGGTGGTGTTCATCGTGGCGGTCTCCGTGGCCTGGCTGCCCGTGGTGCAGGCAGCGCAGGGCGGGCAGCTCTTCGACTACATGCAGGCCGTCTCCAGCTACCTGGCGCCCCCTGTGTCTGCCATCTTCGTGCTGGCGCTCTTCGTGCCCCGCGTCAACGAGAAGGTGAGTCTGTGCGTGGGTGGTGAGCTTGGGGCAGAACCTGGACATCCCGAAGACGCTGACACTCTCTCCCCTGGCAGGGTGCCTTCTGGGGACTGATTGGGGGCCTGCTTATGGGTCTGGCACGACTTATTCCTGAGTTCTCCTTTGGCTCGGGCAGCTGCGTGCAACCCTCGGCGTGCCCAGCACTCCTCTGCGGCATGCACTACCTCTACTTCGCCATCGTGCTCTTCATCTGCTCCGGCCTCCTCACCCTCGTCGTCTCACTGTGCACAGCACCCATCCCACGCAAGCACGTAAGTGCCGGCCGCTGCATGGGCGCCAAATGTGCACCATGTGAGTCTGTGCAGCCCTCTCTCCCCCTAGCCTGCCAATCCACTTCCAGGAATGCCCGGGGCGGAGGACCTGGATTTCTGTGCTGGGGGTTCATGAGGGTAGACTGGCAATCCAGTTGGAAGCTGCATTCGCAAAGCAAGCACAATGTTTTATTTAAATGACATTTATTTGAGGTATTCTGGGGGGGGGGCGGGGAGGTGGCTTGAAGACTGTGGGGGAGGTGATGAAAGCCCCCCAAAGTCCTTGGAATGGCCCCTGGGACTCAGACCACAGATCTGATTGGTGGCTGAGAGGGACAGAGTACTATCCTGAAGGCCCACAGAAGGGTTTGGTCTTGTACTGCTGCAGGGTAGGTGCCCCAGAGCAGGGCTGATTGGGGCCAGGACAGAGGAGCTGGGCAGGATGGGCGGGGCTGCACAGGTGGAGGAGCGGGGAAAGGTAGCAGGAGGAAACTCTGTGAACAAATATCCACAGGAAGGAACACTGTTAGCAGGACTAGAAGACTAGTGTCTAAAGGACTATAATTTGAGTGTAGACAGGGACTTGGGGTAATGAAGCAGGGGCTGACTGGGGCCAAGAGCTTTAAAGACACAGTTGAAGAACTTAGGTTCAGTCTGAGGGCAAAGGGCAGCCATGGAAGGTCGGGTTTGAGTGAACGGAGTCTGAACTGTGTGTACAGGGTGGACAGAGGGAGCTGAGGGAGTACCAGGAGGACAAGAGACTTGAGGGTCCCGGGTCGGGGAGCAGCACTCTCACTTGGTCCCTGCCCCCTTCCCCAGCTCCACCGCCTGGTTTTCAGTCTGCGGCACAGCAAGGAGGAGCGAGAGGACCTGGATGCTGATGAGCCGGAAGGTCCCGCCTCCCCCCCTATCCAGAATGGGTGTCCGGAGCATGCAGTGGACATGGAGGGTAAGGCGCTACTTCAGGAGGTGGGGCTAGGGACTAGGGGAGCCAAGGTCCCCTGAAACTAACTGTACAGTGTCAATTTTTCCTAGAGCCCCAGTCCCCAGCTCCAGGCCTGGTCCGCAGGTGCCTGCTCTGGTTCTGTGGAATGAGCGGGGCTGGGGCCGGTAGCCCCGCTGCCCCTACCCAGGAGGAGGTGGCTGCCGCAGCCAGGCGGCTGGAGGACATCAGCGAGGACTCGAGCTGGGCCCGTGTGGTCAACTTCAATGCCCTGCTAATGATGGCTGTGGCCACATTCCTCTGGGGCTTTTATGCCTGAGGCCAACCCTGTTGGACACCATGAGCCACAGCCAGGACAGGGCTCAGCCTCACAATGAATGCGCGTGAGGAGCCTGCAGTGGTGAGAAGGGAGAACGGCAGGAGCAGGAGTGGGGGGGTAGGCCCTGGTTCCCCTTCTCTCCACCTTGTCTCTGTCTGGGGCCCCTGTCCATCCGACTGGCGGTTATAGCCCATGAGGCCTTGGCCAAACTGCCACAGCAATTCCCCTAAACGAAAATAAAGCCACTGTTCCCACATCCTGCTGTGGCCAAAGTGTGCCTGCTCCAGGCTCCTATCCTGGGACCTGGGCCTCTATCTGGGCTGCTCACAAGATCTTCTTTTCCGGAGAGAGAAGCCACGTGGCCCTCCACTCATCCACCTCTAGCTGGTGCTTCTCAGTCTTCCAGCCTGCATCCTGCAGTCCTGGGGAGAGGTCATAATAAGGGTGCCGCTGGGACTGCTGGGAGGAAGGCTCTAGGGAGTCTGGGGAGAGTGGTAAGGAGTAGCACGGGCCAGGTGCATGTTCTGTGTACTGCCCAGCCTCCTCTTGCCTCTGCTGGGTCGTTTCTGGCACAAAATGAGGCTAAAACCTCATGGGGCTGTAGCGAGAATTCACTGAGTTAGCACATGGAAAAGAGCCGGAATGGACTAGGTGCTAAGTGAAAGGTCATCATTAGTCATTTGTTAGCCGCCCACCCCCCTCCCCGCCCCCAGTTCTTCAATGCCAACTGGGATTATACAGATTGTCAATACTGACAGTATCCCTACCCTCCCCATACCGCAGACAGGGAAACAGACTAGGCAGGGTCTCTGGGGAGAAGGCCCCAGAGGCCAAAGAGCCGTGGAGCTTAAGGATGTTACCTTTCAAGAACTTTGGGAAGAGCCTGTCCAACACTCGGTGTGTCTCCCTGACGATGACCCAGCGCTCTTTCTCAGGGCCTGGAGGTGGGTGCAGAACCAGAAGCTGTCAGGTCCCCAAGTGGAACACAGTCCTTCTTCTCTCGACCCCTCTTCGAGCCATCAGCAGTCTAGACTGCGAGGTGCTTACCTGCCCGTACTAGGTTCCTCAGTTCCTCCAGTTCTCTTGGGAGGGGCCCATCTCCCTGCAGGGCTTCAAGCACCAGTCCGTGTATGGCAGCCCTTAGGATGGTTTCAGGGCCCGCCATCTGGCTCAAAACGACTTGCACCTGCTCTGGAGAAACCCAGCGACAGGCTGGTACTAGGGAAGGGCCACCTCCCTAAACACCCTCAAACCGACCTGCTTCATCCCTGTCTGCCCTGAGGCCTTCGCCTGGCATGGATGGAGGCTATCTTTCACCACTTCCCTCCCATCTTCATCTCCTGTTGTCCCAATGTTCTGGCCAAACTGAAATGCCCAATTTCCAAATATAACTTTATAGGAGCCCACTGAGGTGGGTTTACTTTGCATGTCTAGTAAGAATAAGCACCTTTTGGGGCGCCTGGGTGGCTCAGTTGGTTAAGCGACTGCCTTCGGCTCAGGTCATGATCCTGGAGTCCCTGGATCGAGTCCCGCATCGGGCTCCCTGCTCGGCAGGGAGTCTGCTTCGTTCTCTGACCCTATCCCCTCTCATGTGTTCTCTCTCTCTCAAATAAATAAATAAAATCTTTAAAAAAAAAAAAAAAAAGAATAAGCACCTTTTAGCACACAACCAGCAGACCGGTAAACTCTAGTACTCGTTTCCTTAACCGGTGACTCTGGATGGGAGAGAAAAGTTCTCCCGGGGTAACCAAAGGTCATAATCTTATTTGAGTACGTTGCAATACATAAATTGCTTTACATAATCGCCTTCTCTGATTCTTATAAAAACACACAGACAATAAGGCAGGTATTGTCAGCCTCATTTTACACAGGGCCAATGTGAATTTCATTGGGGCATGCAGCTATAATTTGAATGCACCAGGTCTTAGTCTAGAGCTCCCTTCAGGACACCAGGCAGCTTCTAAATTGCCCAGGCTTGAGGGCTTGGAGCTGGTGGAATGAGAAGTTGGCCCCAGAAGGGTGAATCTAAGGCTGGAAGAGCACGGCACGCTTACTTTGCGACTGGTCCCAGCGAAGGAGGTAGGGTTGTTGGTGTCCCTCAACCAGCTGTTGCAGCTCAAAGACACTGAAGGAAAGAAGAGTGGAGTGGGGAGGAGAAAGCAAAAGCAGGAGTAACCATTCGCTCAGCTGAACTGTCCTTACTTCATCTGTCTTTCACCCCCTTCTCATCTCTCTCAGCCATTACCCATGCATGCCACATCCATCCTTCTTTTCTTCCTGCATCTAACAAATGTATCCCTTATATCTCCTCTGCGTCACACCCCTGCTGCCCTCAAGCACCCATGCTGACCCCAAGTCTGGTCCGTGGCAATAAAGAACCTAGAATAGAGAGGTGAGGCCCGTGTGTAATCGGAATAAAGAGCATGTATGCGGGGGGGGGGGGGGGGGGGGGGTGGCAGCAGAGGTGGGTAGGAGACACTGGGCCACTTACCTGGAGATCAAGCGGTGTAGGGGGACCCCCAGGGATAGAGACAGAGACGGCCAAAAACCTGTGGGAAGCTGGAGTCAGGATGCCCAGACGGGGAAGAGACTGGGAGACACAGTACTTGAGACCAAGGGGTTGGGTCACCTGTCCACAGTGGCTCCATCTGATTAGCTGAGGTGGGGCCAAGTACCTCTCCCCTCTGAAGGAAGTGCTTCAGGACCAGCCGGAGCCGGCCTTCATTCAAGGTCTCTAGGACAAGGGCTCGGACTGCCCGGTAGTTGGCGTAGATGTGAAGGGCGGTGAGGAAGAAGAAACAAGCGAGGCTGAAGCTGGGTGGGAGAGTGGGGTGGTCAACAGGGGCAGAGGCCCGGCTGGGCACCTCCTCCCTGCCCTTGATCCTGTCTTACCTAGGGCAAGCTGACACCAGGGGAAGCATCAAGAGGCTGACCAGGAGCCCTGCCAGGTTTACCAGTGTCTCCTAGAAAATGGCAGAAGGGCTGGGAGTTGGAGAGCTTCCTTGCAGGCCAGGCTGAATATCCTTGAGTGCCTTTCACCACATTCCTCCCTGCCCCAGTTCCTCCCAGGGCTCCCTACACTGATGAGGATGCCTAGTAAGTTTTTAATGAGTGAGCTATCATTTAAGATACCAGCTGCTTCTGTCTAGGTAGATACAGTGCCCTTGGAACACGTCTTTGTTTTGCAAGAGTCCTCTGAGCAGCCCTATACTCAGGCAAGCGAATGTCCTAGGAATGGGGAAGTTCTTATATTTGGTGGTTTAAAAAGACTGATCCCTCTCAGCCCCTTGGTATACAAAAACTGGCAGACACATTTGCAAAGGGTTCAAGGAGCCACTCAGGAAGAAAGGCACAAGATCCAAACCTCTTCCCTTGAGAATCAATGTTATCAGAACCCTCTGATGGCCTGAGATGGCCTGACGGGCCAGACACCAGGCCACCTGTCCCCAACTCATCATGAGGGAGGAAGAGTCTGGATTGGTGCCCCTGACTACTGGGGTCCGAGGGAGAGCTGGTCCTGGCACAAAGCGGGCTTGAGGCTGGGAGAGCTCTTCCTACCCAGCTGTCCTGGCAAGGGGGTGGGCTGTGGAAATAAGAGCAATGGGTGTAAATAGGTGGTAAATAGGAGATTAGAGGTCTTGGTTGTGCAGGAGCAGAAGGACCTCCTCTCCCTCAGGTGGGAAGAGTCATTTCCGGCAGCCCCATCAAGTGGCAATAAAGCAACATCAGTAGAAAGCAGGGGCCTGCTGCAGGACTGAGCATATGTCCTGCATTGCCCCTGTGATGTGTCCCTGTTTCTGCAGACTGAGGGAGCCCTGGGGCTTGGAAAACACAGCCTGGGGGTATGGGGAGGGCTGGGGGTTAGAAAGAGAGGAGGTGAGAGGCAGCAGGCATGGAGCTGGGAGATCCTAAAGCACAAGTCCTGGGTTGTACTCATTTCTTCCTTCCTAATAACCTACGGAAGACATAATGGGGAAGAATTAATCCAACCATTTCCTGAGAGAAGGGATGTGTCCAAAGGTACTCAGGGGGACTGAGGCTATGACTTATTTCCTCATCTGTAGAATGGCAACAATGAGTCCCTCCTGTATAAGACCACTGTAAGGATTTAATGAGTTCATATAAATGAAATACTTGGCACACGGTTAGTGCTTAATAAATATTAGCTGGTGTTAATATATATATATATATGTTTTTTAGCTTCTGTTAATATTGTTGAAAGGAGTTAATTTTAAATTAAAAAAAATTTCTATTTAGAAACTGAGCAGAACAATTTAAGAGAAGGATAGAGTGTAGGACTGGATAGAAGTTTCTAAATTGCTTCAGTGTCCAAACTATGTCACACTTCTGACTAACCTGGGCTTCATTTTCCTCTTCTGTAAAATAGGGATAATAATAATAATAACCCTCCTGGGGCTGGTGTGAGAGTTAAACACCACAATACACATAAGTACCTAGCACAGGAGCCTGGCAGGATCCAATACCTGTAGAGTTTAGCCTTCGGGGTCCCCACCTTTCCTCCAGGATGCCCTGGTCAGCTGAGGGGCTGGGTCAAAAAGGCCTACGAAACTGTCAAGTGGAGACCTCTGGCCAATGACCCCAGCTACCTCACACGCTGAGCACTTTTTGACTTGCCAAGTGCTTTAACATATGGGGCCTCACGTGGTCAGACATCCACCTCCCAGGTTGGGGCTATGGCCCAGAGAGGGCGAAGGCCAGGGCAAGGGCCCACTCTTGGCCACACAGGCAGTGGGAAGGGGCTGAGATGATCAGCTTGGACTTTTGCCCCTAGAACTCATGCCCTCAACCTGACTACCTATGTGAGTCGGAGCAGGGAGCACGACATTTCTTCCTGTGTGTCGGTCTCCCAACCCTACCCTCAGGAGCACTCAGGTGCGTCTCTCCATACTCCCAAATCATGGCCTGGCCTGCCTCCCTGCTCCGACTCCCCCCAACCCCAATTCCAGCTGCTCACCTGGCTGCTATCCTTGGCTGACACATCAGCCATGTTGTTTCTCCTGGCCTGGTGCATGGTCAGGGCAGCCCGCGTGGCCCCGCCAGCCACGCTCACAATGCACTAGGTAGGGAAAGGGAGAAGGAAGGTCAGAATGGCCACGTGCTGTGGCAACATAGGCACGTCTGTAGCTGAGCCAAATAAATGACTCAAAGCAGTTTGAGAAAACCAGGCATCAGGTGACCAAACAGCAAAACCCTGAATGCTGTCCTTGGGTATCTCATTCTCATCCCCACACTTCCACTAGATCCACCTCCCCTCTTATTCCTGGAGAAAACTAAAGCCCTGCCTGTCACACCTCCCTGTGGCCTAGTCCCAAGGAACTCCATTTATTTCCCCAAGGTGGAGGCCCAAACACTGTTCTTAGCCCACAACTTCTCCAACCCCCAATTTCTACTTTGGCTGTACCCGCCCCTTTGCTAAGCTCCCAGGCCCAGTCTGGTTTCCAACTTTATGCTTCCATTCTGCCTGTAACTAACTCCACTCTCGTCCTGTCCCAGTGGAGGCCCAGTCAAGTCTTCCAGGCCACTTCAAAACCCACAGTGATGGCCCTGACCTCCCAGGACACCTGGGCCTCCTCAATCCCTGAGATCTAGGATGGTAGAACTCATCAATGAGGGTCACTGATCACTGTCATCCATCTCATATTTATCAAATCTCTTTTAGATGCCAGGCACAGATTTAGTGCTGTGATAGAATTCAGATATAACCCTTGCCCTCATGAAGTGTATAAATCAATAGACAATAAATAAACAAGTTGTCACGCAGGCAGAAGAAATAATTTGTTCAAAGGTTAAGAGGAATATGGTACAAAATGAGGCTGGAGTGACCAGATCATGTGGACCCTGTTAAGGAGCAATGAGGGCAGGGAAGTGACCGGATTTGATTTCCATTCTTAAAAGGATTATGGGCTGCTCTGAGAAGTAATGAAGAGAGGTGAGAATGGAAGCAGGGAGACTACCTAGGAAGCAACCATGCTTTTTCAGCAACAAGGAACCACCAGATGGAGGTTTAGCTGAAGGTAACATGAAAGTAACAGTGGGCGGGGAGAAGGCATGGATGACAGCCAGGCTTCTGACCAGTGTACCTGGGATACGGAGGTACTAGTCACTGAGACTAGAACTCTAAAGAGGGTGGGAGGTGGTCTGGGAAAGTTCATGGCCCTATCCTACTCCTTTATTTGACAGATGAAGAGACTGAGGCCCCAAAGGCAAAGTATAATGCATAATTTCAAACAGATGGCAGAGGTCACAATCGTTGGTCTACAGCTACAGCCCTGGTTTTCTCTGGTGTTTCCTGCCCTGGAGTTGGAGGGGGTGCTCAGGGCAGTGTGCCTGGGCCAGGGACTGGTACCTGGACTAAATGTAATCCACCACAAAGAACTGTTGTATCTGAAATGTCACTAGTGCCTTGTGGAGAGCCACTGCTCTGAAGTGATTTTGAACAGATAGATGGGCTTTTGAGATGGATCTTATGTCTTCCTGAGTCACTGCTCTGTGCCAGGTACTTAACCCTGTGGTGAAGACAGGCTAAGCTCTTTGCTGAACTTTGCTATGCCTCAGTTTCCTCACCTGGATGCGGCCAACCTGAAGGAACTGTGAGGGTGAGCAGCCTGGCAGAGAGGAAGAGCCCACATTCACCCCATGTGACCCTCCAGCCTCACAACCACTTCATGCTGTCTTGCCCCTGGACCTTGACCCACACTGTTCTTTCTACTCAAAAACATCCACCCTTCACCTTAAACTCAATTCTTCAGGACCCAGGCCTAGGGAAGGGGCCCATCCCTTGACTAGGCCAGAATCCCTGCTCAACCCTCTTATAGCCCCCTACACTTCTCATCTGGAATACCAGTAGCTACAATGTTATAAACATTTGTTTAATTATGTGCAGCTTTCTTCAAAGAAAAAAATGGGAGGGCCTATATTTTATGCCAAACATGCAGCAGGCACTCAATAAATATTTTCCTGAAAGGATGAAAGCTAGCCAGGGAGCTGGTCCCAAGAGGTTGACATTGGAGCACCTCTTCTATCTTTCAGCTCAGAGCTCCTCACCAATCCTGTGGTTTCAGACACTGTCTTAGACTACGTGAGGCACTATTTGGCTGGAGGAGAATCAGAAAATATGGTTGAGTTCGAGTAGAAAAAATCTGAACTTCTTCACTTTTCTGCAAGTGCTCTGAACACAGGGCCCAGGCTGGTCTCACCTGTGGGCCCCAGGTAAGCCCACACACAGCATCACCAAGGCAGGTATAGGGGTGCCCCAGAGGTGGATACCTTGGCCAGGTTGCTGGTACAGACAGTCATGGTGAAAAAGACTGGATATATGGGAGCCATAATCTCGAGGAACATGGCTACATCGTTGAGGATATCAGCAAAAAGCCTGGGGGGAGGGATCAGAGGTTAGAGATCAGAGGTAAGAGACCTTCATAATAGAAGACTTCCCTCCCCTCTGTCTCAGCCCCTCCTTACCTCCACTGCTTGGCATTGCAGTCCAGTTTACTCCTGTTGGGGAGGAGACGTGGGTTTGCAATTTGAATTTAAGGAGAAAACACATCCTGTGGGCAGGCTGAGGTAAGGTCTGAAGGACTCAGCAAAATCCATACCCCAGGCAGACATCTGTCCCAACACCCTGTCACTGCTGCCTGAAATACCATTAGCTGGGAGGACCTTCAGTGATTACTTAGTGTTTGCCCTTCACTAACCCATGATGCATCAGGGAAAAGAAGTGATTGTCTTGTGGTTGCTCCCCACCCTCTGGCCCTCCTCTGGGAGAAGCCATCCCTGGGTCCCTCTGACAGCTCCCCACCCCTTCCTCCCACTTGATCGAGGGTACCCAGCAAGAAGTCCACATATTTTGGACTGGTAAACAACTACATTTAGTGTAACCCCCCAGAGGTTACAGATAAGTAGCCCAGAGAGGGGACATGACTTCCCTCAGATCACATGGAAAGCAGGGGCCAAGGAAAAAAAAAAAAAAAAAGATCAAGAAAGAGGCAGGCTCTGACATCTAGGCCTAGGATATTTCTATCACCAAGAGGATAGATGCCTCTTCTGTCAGGCAGAGGGACTCCCTGGCCCATGCACAAACTCCTGGGGACCTCTTCTCCAACAGAGGGTGTTGTAGCCCCAGACCAGCTCAGAATTTGCAGCATTAGCCCTGTCCCTTACTTTAAAATCTCCTGGAGGGAAAAGGAGCATTCCTAGGTGGGGTATGGGACACACATTAGAAACTTCTGCGGGAATAAATGGCAAAGGCAGGACCAGAACACGTGGGCTTGGTCTAGGGCTCTGCCCAATAAAGCAGCCTGATACTAATAGTTATAAGCTGTGCAACTTGGGTAAGTGACCTCCCCTTTTAGGTCTGCTAAAATGTACACATTTAATCCTTCTCTACCTATCCTTGCTCTGAGGATGAGAGAGGATATGTAGAGAGCTTGTGAGGCACAGAGCTGTTAGCAGCAGCTAACACTTATTAGTGTTAATAATAAGTGTTAATATTATACTTATTATGTGCCACAATATGCTATGCACTTTGCATAAACCATCTCACTGAACACATTGTAGGTAGTGTCTGCCTACAATTAATTGCAGATACTAAATCACTCCTGAGGTTGCCCATTACTGACATGAGGAGGAAGAAGGCAGCACAAGATCCTTAATTCCTGGGGTGCCTGGGTGGCTCAGTCGTTAAGGGTCTGCCTTCAGCTCAGGTCATGGTCCCAGGGTCCCGGGATCGAGCCCCACATCTGGCTCCCTGCTCCGCGGGAAGCCTGCTTCTCCCTCTCCCACTCCCCCTGCTTGTGTTCCCTCTCTCCGTGTGTCTCTGTCAAATAAATAAATAAAATCTTAAAAAAAAAAAGATCCTTAATTCCTTCTAGATAAATGGTAACGGATGACCTGCCCAAGTCTACTCCCCGCTAGGCTCGGCAAAGTCCAATCAAGTATCTGAGCCACCAAAGTAGCTTTTGGAGTAAAATCACTCCTTTTGAATTCAGCATTGCCCCGTTCAGGCTTCTCTTTCAACAAGCAAACAGAGGACACTTAAGAGCCTTGTGGCTGTATTTTTCCACGATGGGCAGCAGAATGGCAAATCAGTGCTCTTGAAGGCAGGCGTGATCATAACAAAGGCTCTGTGGCTTCATTGCTAGGGCGAGCCACCTGGACTGGGTACTTACTAAGTAAGTACCTTAGCTCTGATGAAATAATTGCTAAATCTCCCCTCCCTTGGAGACTGGTAGGAGAGAGGAGCTGCTGAAAATACAGCCAGGGATGAGACACGTGACCCCCGTCTGGGGAGAGTGGCCAGACCAGGAAGACAAACTCACCCCTTCCACCAGGCAAAGATGATGCGGCCCAGCATGCCAGTTGAATCTGGGGGAGAGAGGCACTGGTAAGGAACAAGGAAGAGCCTTGGGGGCTGTTGGGCCTCGCAGACCCTGGCACTGAAATGGCCGATTCACCTTGCATCACTGCTCTTAGGAACTCAGTTTGGCAAAATAAATATTGGATAGACAGAGCTGTATGATGGGGTCAGAAGTGTCTAGATTTAGCAGTTCCTCAGTATGTACCCAAGAAAACTATGTGCCCATGCACACCAAGAGACATGGACCAGAAATACCCTTTGCAGCATTGTTCATAAACAGCCAAAGACTGGGAATAATGCAAATGCTCATCAGCAGGAGAATTTATAGATAGATTCTGGTATATTCACTCAGTGGCATATTAGACAGCAGCAAAAATCTAATGCACAACTACTCATATCAAAATGGGTGAATCCTAGTATTATAATATTGCATGAAAAAGTAAGCCATGAAGACTACATACAGCAAAATACACTTTTCATAAGGCTCTAAAACGAAACAATACAGTGTTTATATATATATATATATATATATATATATATATATATATATTTCCATATATATATATATATGGAAAAACTATTTTAAAAAAAAGGAAAAGCAGGAAACCCTGTGTGGAAAGTTCAGAGGTTATTGTTGATATTCTAGCTCTTAGGTTGGGCCATGGGTTCACGGGTGGTCATTAGAGTATCAATTAAAAAAAAAAAAGGATTTGAATTACAGTTTGATGACGACAGCTGGGGGTGTGGGGCAGAGGGAGAGGCTTCCTCAGGCTAGACAGAGTCAGAGAAGTCTCCAGAATCAGCTAGACTTTCATTTGCACAACAAATGCTTACTGGCTACTTAACTCTGTGCCAGGCATTATAAGAGGTAAGGGGATACCGTGACCCAGAAGGTCATGGTTCCAGACTCAAAACACAGCATAAAAGCAAACAGCAATCGGTATGAAAAACACTGATTTAGACCAAGGATCAGTTAACTGTGGTCTACAGTCTTCTGCTCCCTGTTTTATAAATAAAGTTTTATTGGAACATAGCTGTGCCCATTCATTTACAGTCTTTGGCTGTTTTTGTGACACAACGGCAGAATCAGTTGCTGTGACTGAAACTATACAGCCTGCAAAGTGTAAAATATTTACCACTTGGTCCTTTACAGAAGGTTTTCCACCCCCTGATATAAACCCCTTATATTGAGAGTAGCATTCATTAAGTTCAGCAGGGGGATCACAAAGGACTGTTTTAGAACCAAACAACTGGGAAGGCCTCATACAGTGGATACTGGAAAGCAAAGATACAGTAGGCAGAAGACTCTTGACTTGTTTGAACTCGAGGGTATGGACCCTTAAGGGAATGCAAGAAGGGAAACTAGGTTTTGGGGAGGGTTGGGAGTATCCTACAGCATAAAAAGGTGGTGACAGGCTGGCCTTCCCCATTCTCCACTGGAAAGAGCGGTACTCACCCCTCGCCCCAACCTCCATCCTTGGGCAGTGAGGCCTTCTACCTAGACATCTTTATGAAACTCGGGGCCTGAGGGCGCCTGGGTGGCTCAGTTGGTTAAGCGACTGCCTTCGGCTCAGGTCATGATCCTGGAGTCCCTGGATCGAGTCCCGCATTGGGCTCCCTGCTCGGCAGGGAGTCTGCTTCGTCCTCTGACCCTATCCCCTCTCATGTGTTCTCTCTCTCAAATAAATAAAATCTTTAAAAAAAAATAAATAAATAAAAATGAAAACTCGGGGCCTGAGGAACACCAGTAAACAGGCTGGTGGTCACCTGAAATCCCTCCTCCTTTCAACCTTCACCACAATCCTATGAACTTCTGAGAGATCCTCCCTTTCATAGATGAAGTAACTAAAGCTCAGAGAAGCTAGATCAACAAAAATGGGACATTTTATGAGAAAATCTGGATTTCCAGCTTTTCTGGAAGAACCTGAAGACCTGGCAACCCTGAACCTATCTTCCCTTACCACCACAACTGGCTGGGGCTGAGCGGTGGCTACTTCAGATGAGGCATATGTACATTTCTTACTGGGCCTGCTCCACTTCTCTATTTCTGTCCCCTGTATATCCCTGGAAGTAATACCCACCAGGTGGCTTTATAGGCTTCCTCTATCACCCACTTTACCCTCTTTCTTTCAACTATATTTTATTCTCCACAAAAATTTTATTGTTCCACTTAAGATTCTTGTATTGGCTCAACTTAGTGACACTGAACATGCCAAGGTTACTTTTACTTGTTGACAGCTCACTGGGCCAGACTCTATTTTTCTTCCCTCTGACTGCACACGCATCCAATAGGGTGTATGACCTGCATACAAGGGCCACTGGGTAGAAAGGGGACCTACTCTATGTTTCATCAGCAGTCTGCAGGGCCCTTGTCAGAATCTGGAAGTTGGCACTAGGATGCAAGAATGACACATACCCTCCCTGTATCTGAAAGTCAACACTGTCCACTAGATAGGAATCTTAATTCCCATTTGCTCTTCTTTGCCTCACTTACGGTTAGCTGAGCTATACGATCTAGAAACTCTTGAGCAGTTGTAAGGGATCAGCTGTCCACAAATTGTACTAGGCTCCACTCTAAATCCCACTGGCAAGAATGTGGCAGTTAAGAGTGGGACACAGGAGTCAGTCGGTCTGGGTCCAAATCCTGGCCCTACGTTAACTTAGGCAAGTTACGAAACCTCTCTGAAAAAGGGACTAATAATGGTATCTACCTAATATGGCTGCTGTAGAGATTAAATTACATATTACATGTAAGTGTACAAAATTCCTGGCATACAGTATAGGCTGTTAAAATATTAGCTGCTAGTAGTATTACTATTGTTAGTTATGACAATTAACACCACGTTCCACTAAGAGATCTATAACCAAAAATGACTTAAAAAAAATTCCAAGGGAGTTTTGTTTTTTTTTTTTTCCCCCCAAGGGAGTTTCTTATATAAAGCTCCACATACAAATTTCCCAGGTTTGATGGAAATGAATTTGGAAACTCTTTTCTAGTTAAGGCTTCCTTTAATATCAACAATAGGCTTTAAAAAGTGGGTATTTTTTTTCCTCCCTTAAAATGGTCTTATTTTAGGGCGCCTGGGTGGCTCAGTTGGTTAAGCGACTGCCTTCGGCTCAGGTCATGATCCTGGAGTCCCGGGATCGAGTCCCGCATCGGGCTCCCTGCTCGGCAGGGAGTCTGCTTCTCCCTCTGACCCTCCTCCCTCTCATGCTCTCTCTATCTCATTCTCTCTGTCTCAAATAAATAAATAAAATCTTAAAAAAAAAAAAGGTCTTATTTTTTCTTAATACCTTAAACACATATATGGGCAACATGTTGGTGGTAAGACTAGGGTGCTTAGAAATGACATGAAAACATCAATTACTGATTCATGTTCCTGCTGCATTCCAAACACTCAGCCAACAGAAGAGCAACAGAAAAGGTCCAAATCAAGCAGTTTGGTGGTATGAAAATGAATCCGGAACTAAACCTCCTGGGTTCAAATCCATGCCCTACAATTTACCGGCTGTGACCCTGGCCAAGTTACTTTTTTGTGCCTCAGTTTTCTTATCTGTAAAATGGGCGTAATGACAATACCTATCTCAGAGCTACTGTGAAGTCAGCATATTTAAAGACTGGCAAATAATAAACACTGTTTGTGTGAACTATTATTATTAAGAGAAGAGATAGCTAGGACAAGAAGCCACAGAGAAAGGCTTCTTTCAAGAGGTGACTCACGTTTGGCCAGTTTGCTCAGTCTTAATAAGGATGTTAAGCAGGAGCCTCCAGATCCTCCGAAAGATCCATGGACACTCACCAGAGATGCGGCCAGGCTCATGCTAGGAGCAGAAAGAGCCTTCCCTTGGGTCTGATTTAAGTTCCCACAGGGAACCAGTAATGAAAGACAAAGGACAATGGAGAGAGCCACAGGCCCTCCTGATGTGGAATCCGTGGCAGTTTCCCTTTTCTTCTCTACCTCACTCTTTAGGTGGCATGGTACCAAACCATATGTTCTATTTTTCATTAGTGGTTTTTCAAAAAGCTGTACACATCCAACAGAAGGTTACTACAGTTATTATCATCATCCAGTATCCCAGAGGTTCTAAAATGCCTTCCGTCTTTCCCAGAACCTCCTCTTTCCTACTCAGGACTAACTACAAAATTGGTTTTTTCTAGAACTGAGCAATTTCCCACATTTCAAGCAGCCGGTCGTTTTATTCAATAACCGCATGCTCAACGCAGTGCTCCACAAAAAGCCTAGGGGTAAAGGAGAGGGGATGATTAATTTAGGGATTTGAGCTCCAGATGATTTAGAGGCTCTGAACAGTGTGGGGAACTGAGTGCGGCTGCAAGGCTGGTCTCAGGATGAGGATATTCTGGTCGTGGGCGACTAATTAATTGTTGAATAAAACCAATAAAAATACTGTTTTAGGGGCTGGGGAGAGCTGCCTTCCAGATCCAATCAGGAACGAGTCCATACAAATACACATCACAGCCCTGATCTAGAGGCCAGAACACTGGGGGAAAGGAGGGGTTGGGCTTCCCAGTAGGAGGAAAAAGAGGCCAGTGGGGTGGCAGGGCTGACAGCAGCGACAGGTAAGGTTCCAGGGGCCCAGCTCACCTTTCATCAACCAGGTGGCAGTGGCAGCTGAAACAGAAGCTTTTTCGTTCCCCACCCCTATGCCCAGCAAGACTGCATGGGTGGCCAGGGAGCCTGAGAGGCTGGAAGCAAAGGCCTGGAGAAGAAAAAGGGTGGGGTGAGTGGGTGCCTGGGTGGCTCCGTTGGTTAAGCGACTGCCTTCGGCTCAGGTCGTGATCCTGGAGTCCCGGGATCGAGTCCCGCATCGGGCTCCCCGCTCAGTGGGGAGTCTGCTTCTCCCTCTGACCCCCTCCCCTCTCATGCTCTCACTCTCTCTCTCAAATAAATAAATAAAATCTTTAAAAAAAAAAAAAAAAAAGGTGGAGTGAGGAGTGTGCGCAGGGGCACGGAGGTCTAAGTTCTATGATCAGCTCTCATAGATGTGCGACCTGAAACATGTCACAGCCCCGCTCTGGGCCTCAGTCTCCAGCCTCTACGTGCAGGCGGGTGGCCCGCATTGCCTCCCTCACCCGTGGCTCCATGCTGCCCCCGACCCCGGTCGGCCAGGCTGACCTGCACGGAATCCCACAGCTGGTAGGGCAGGTAGTCCGGGCTGACGCTATCGGGGAAGCCCTGCGGCAGGAACACGGCCGTGAGCCCCGAGAGAGGCGGTGAAGCGGCGCCGGGAGTCCCCCCTGCGCCGCCGTCCCGTCCGCGCGGTTTTACTGTGAAGGGCCCAGAGAACCCCCAGCAGCGCCACCCCCAAGCCTCCCACTGCAGGCTCCCGTCGGCGGCGGCGAGGCAGCCGCGGGCCGCCCCGGAACCGAACTGCTCGGAGCACAGCTGCGCCGCCGGGCTCCCGCCGTCAGCCATCTCAGAGCTCGCCCTGCGGGGCCTCCGCACGCGAGACGTGGCCGAACTGCGTTTCCGGCTCGGCTACGGCGGCTCCAGAGGGGCAATCTTTCTCCGCGAAGGGGCCGCCGGCCGCTGCGTCCTCCTCTGTCCCGCGCAGGATCCCACACTTCCTCCCGGGGCCTCTGGGCCCCGCTGCGGATACCTCAGGGCTGCTCTCTGCCTCTGTTCTCTGTAGCATTTGGTTGCTGGGCCGCGGGAGCAATCGGAGCCCTTGAGCCCGCCAAGTCCTGGAGAGAGCTGCGTTCCTGTAACCCGCAACTTTCAGCCGTGGGCGGAAGGGAAGAGGGCATCCCCGGGGAGCCGCTGTGTTTGAGACCCAGGACGGCCACAGGGTTTTTTGATTTGGGGCGAGTCAGTGTCCCTCCC
>NW_023270763.1:15806424-15896144 GCF_011800145.1 Mirounga leonina | reverse complement strand
CCACTCCCCCTGCTGTGTTCCCACTCCCCCTGCTGTGTTCCCACTCCTCCTGTTGTGTTCCCACTTCCCCTGTTGTGTTCCCGCTCTCGCTGTCTCTGTCAAATAAATAAAATCTTTACAAAAAAAAAAAAAAATTATGAATGAATGAATGAACAAACAAAGGAATGCATGATGAGAAGTTGGAGCAAATGATCCCTGGGGTCCTGTGCCTTACCCAAGACTGGAAGAGTAGTATTTCTTTTCTTTCTTTTTCTAAAATTTAAATTCAATTTAGTTAACATACACTGTATTAGTTTCAGAGGTAGAATTTAGTGACTCATCAGTTGCATATAACACCCAGTGCTCATCACATCAAGTGCCCTCCTTAATGCCCATCACCCAGTTACCCCTTCCCCTGACCCACCTCCCTTCCAGCAACCCTCAACTGTTTCCTAGGGTTAAGAGTCTCTTATGGTTGAAGAGTATTATTTCTGAAAGGATCCTTAGGACATCTGAAAAATGAGAAAATCAAGGGATTGCAGCTAATAGTCTCAGAAAATGAGAAATAGAGAAGTTCTTGTGTGTTTATTGGTGGAAAGGGTCCATGAAATTGGGGTGAGAGTCTAAAGACAGAGTGTTTCTCTCTCTCCTAGTTCATCTCTTTTTCTCTTTCCCTCTCTCCCTTTCTCCTTCCATCTTGTGTAATGTACGGATTCCAAAGTAGAAATTTGCCAGAAGTGCCCTCTTTTTTATCAGAAAATAAAACATCCTCGTTTCTTACGCTGGCTTTCTTGGACTCCCACAGCCTGACTCCCTGGTTTAAACTTCTGATTATCCTGAACTATCACCTTCTTCTTGGACCTCAGCCTGGAACACCCTTCTACCCTGCCTCACCTTATCTGAGACCTACACAGAGTCTCTGATGCTAAGATAGACCTGGGGCACTTCATTATTCTTTTCTTAAGTTTTGAGTTTCGTGTTAGAGTGAAGAATTGAAGGGTTACAAATGTGTAATATCTTTATTTATTATTTGTTTATTATTTATTTAAGTTTTTAAATTCCAGTTAGTTAACATAAAGTGTAATATTAGTTTCAGGTGTACAATTCAGTGATTCAGCATTTCCATACAACACCCGGTGCCCATCACAACAAGTGCACTGCTTAATCCCCATCACCTACTTCACCCATCCCCCTACCCACCTCCCCTCTGGTAACCATCAGTTTGTTCTCCATAGTTCAGAGTCCGTTTCTTGGTTGGGGTCTCTCTGTCCTATTTTTTTCCCTATGCTCATTTGTTTTGTTTCTGAAATTCCGCATATGAGTGAAATCATGGCATTTGTTTTTCTCTGACTGATTTCTTTCGCTTAGCCTAATACTCTAGCTTCATCCATGTAGTTGCTGATGGCAAGATGCCATTCTTTTTAATGGCTGAGTAATAGTCCATTGTGTGTGTTTTGTATATAATATATAAATATTAATTAATAAATATATATGTATATATCACATCTTCTTTATCCATTCATCAGTCAATGGACACTTGGGCTGTTTCCATAATTTGGCTATTGTAGATAATGCTGCTATAAATATTGGGCTGCATGTATCCTTTCAAATTAGTATTTTTGTATTCTTTGGGTAAATACCAAGTAGTGCAATTGCTGGATCATGGGGTGGTTCTATTTATAACTTTTTGAGGAACCTTCATACTGACAAATGTGTAATATTTTAAATATTAGCTTCTGTGAATGCATTGAACTCTGAAGCCAACCTCTATGAATGAATTCCTTCAGAGAGCCTTAGTTTGAATCCAGGTTCTGTTACTTAGTATCTGTGAGATCTTGGGCAACTTTCTTATCTTTCTGTTCTTTAGTTTCTTCATCTATAAAATGGGAATAATACTAATATCTACCACAATAGGTTTGGATTGAGCATTAAATAAATCACATGTGTAAAGCTTTTAAATTATGTTTGGCACACAGTACATGCTATTTAAGTGTTGGCCATTATTTGGAGCTAATGTCAAGTATTCAAATATGGGTTTTTTTTTTCTCCATATGAGGCAAGTGGCCCTCATGACTAGCATCACCATATAACTCATTATCCAAATCAGAATTTTTGAGCATGTCATTAGAGGAGGCACTATTAACAGTTACACTGGGGAAACAGACTGGAGCTCTTCTGGGCATATTGGTATATATTGTCACACTAATCATGAACCTCTCAGCTTTACTGACCACCATTACCCACATTGATTTCTCCTGCTCAGAGACCATGGCAGCCCTTGTTCACTGTAGCACTTATTTAGCCCTTAGCATATGCTTTCTGGAGCCAGTTGGTATTTGCTTTTATTAGGTACCTATGTCCTGTCTTCCCAACTGAACGATAAGTGAGGACAAGGACTCATCATACACTTCTTTGAGAAGTGTCCAGATCAATGGCTTGACAAAGAGATGAGTGATGGTTCCCCTTTTCCTACCCCCAGGAAACCTCTTGGTAGTCTGCATTCAACAGAATACCAAACATTGGGCAGAATAGTCCAAGCTGCTTGTCTCCTTGACTTTACTCTCATTGATCCCCACACTTCCACTACTGCTCTCTTACAGTCCACTCTCCATGAAGTTTAAAGCTCCTCTGTTTAAACTTTTCAGTGGCTTCCTATTACTTTTGTGGAAGAAGATTGCAACATTCTCCTCCAAACCCTTCAGTGGTTTTTCTTCACACTTGGAAATGAAACACAAACTTCTTGTCATGACCCACAAAGCTCTGTAGATTGGGTCTTGCCCTATCTCTCAGATGTTGCCCTTACCATTCATCCTCTTATTCCTCCCACTAGAACATAAGCTCCGGGAGGACAGGAACTTTGTCTTTGGCACTGAATATATTCCTAGTGCCCTGTTCCAGTGCCTGGTGCAAGGTAGGTGCCACATATCAGTTTGTGGAATGAATGAATTTATTTTCTCAATAGGACTTGTAAGGTAGTTATTTTTTTTTTTCCTTCTTTGCAAACAAGGAAACTGAAATTTATATATGGGAAGTGACTTCACCAACGTCACAGAGCTGAAAAGCGGCAAAAGCATTCATTTATTTATTCATTCAACAAATATTTAGTGAACAGCTGCTAGGCCTAGTTCTTCTAGGCTCTGAGGCAGGATTCAAATTTGAGGCTAATGATTTTAGAACTACACCATCTTCTTTCTATCTTTTAAATTTTGTATTCTTCGTAAGAATTATAAAAATAATAGAAGGATGCATTCTTTCTGTGAAATAATTCAAACAATAACTTAGCTAGGTAAGGTCAATTTCTCCCTTGACATTTATTCCTTTTTACATTTCCCAGCAAATACTAATCAATCCCCAAAAGGGAACATTGTTTACTATTCTAGACACACACACACACACTTAGAGTGAGAGAGAGAGAGAGAGAGAGTTTTATGTTTAATCCTTACTCCTATAGGGTAGTCTGCTCTGTGGTTCATTTAACATTATCTTAAAGATTTTTTTTTATTTATTTGTCAGAGAGAGAGAGCACGAGCAGGGGAAGCAGCAGGCAGAGGGAGAAGCAGGCTCCCCACTGAGCAGGGAGCCTGATGTGGGACTCGATCCCAGGACCCTGGGATCATGACCTGAGTCAAAGGCAGACACTTAACTGACGGAACCACCCAGACGTCCCTTTTTAACATTATCTTAGATATCTTTTCATATCAGCACATAAATATCTATCTCATTTATTTTAATAGCTGCATGTCATGCCATAGTATGGATATGCCATAATTTCTTTAATGACTCCTCATATTAATGAGCGTTTGGGTTTTTCTGCCTTTTCATTATTACAAATAATTTCATTATTATTATGGCAAATTCCTTGTACAGGCCTTTCTGTGCACTGAATTGAATAATTCTTTAAAATAGAGTTCAAAGCAGAATCATTGGATTGAAGCATATGCATATTTTAATTTGAACAAGTATTGTCAAAATTATCCTTCTAAAAATCTTTACCAATTTACACTCCTGCTAACAGTGCATGGAACTGCTTGTCATAATCAGGATATATATATTTCTATTGTCCAAAAAATTTCCCTTGGGCAGCTTTGCATTTTATTTTATTTATTTTATTTTATTTATTTTTAAAGATTTTATTTATTTATTCAACAGAGACAGAGACAGCGAGAGCAGGAACACAGCAGGGAGAGTGGGAGGGCGAGAAGCAGGCTTCCTGCTGAGCAGGGAGCCCGATGTGGGACTCAATCCCAGGACCCTGGGATCATGACCTGAGCCGAAGGCAGACGCTTAACGACTGAGCCACCCAGGCACCCGGGCAGCTTTGCATTTTAATCTCCACTCTTGTGTTTGGATCTGCTTTCTGTCACTATCGACTATTTTTGCCTGTTCGAGAATTTCATAGAGAATTATATTGTATATAATATTTTATCTCTGGCTTCTCTTTTTTCAAAAAATTTTAATTGCAGTGTAGTTAATATACAGTGTTATATTAATTTTCAGGTGTACAAAATAATGATTCAACAATTCCATGTATTGCTCATCAGGATAAATGTACTCTTAATCCCCTTCACCTATTTCAGCTATTTCACCCATCTCCCCACCCACCTCCCCGCTTCATGTCTTTTTTATTCCCGTTTCTTCCTCTTTATTATATGTCTGACTTCTTTTGCTCAACATAATTATTCTGAGATTCATCCATGTTGTCATGAGGACCATTGGTTTGTTCCTTTTTATGCTGAGTAGTATATAATTGTATGAATATACCCACAATCTGTATATCTATTCAGTGGTTATTGGACATTTGGGTTGTTCCCATTTTTTGGTTATTATGAATAAAGCTGCTGTGAACATTTGTATTTGCATGTTAAGTGTTCTTGTAGACATGTATGTTCATTTCTCATGAACTCTACCTAGGCCTGAAATTGATGGGTCATGTGGTAAGTGTATGTTGAACTTTATAAGAAATTGTCAAATTGTTTTCCAAAGTGGTTGCACCATTTTACACTCCCATTAGCAATGTATCAGAATTCTATTCCTCCCATATCCTCACCAACACTTAATCTGCCTTTTTAAATTTTAGTCATTGTAGTGGCCATGTGGTGGTATCACCTTGTAGCTCTAATTTGTATTTCCCTGATGAATAGTAATGTTGAATGTCTTTGCATATGCTTATTGGCTATTTGTATATCTTCTTTGTGAAATGTCTATATTAGTCTTTTAGCAATTTAAAAGACTAGATTGTCTTATTATCAAAATATAAGAGTTTGTCATAAATTCTGTATACATGTTCCTTGTCAGGTTGTATTGCAATTTTTTCTCCTAGTGATAACAAATATTTTCTACCCTAGATAAATGAAAACATGTTCACACAAAAATCTGTACACAAATATTTATAGCAGCTCTATTCATGCTTGCCTCAAACTGCAAATAATCCAGATGTCCTTCAGTGGGTGAATGAAGGAGCAGACTACAGTGCATCCACGTGATGCATGCTCAGCAATGAAAAGGAACAACTTACTGCTACTTGCAACAAGTTGTATGAACTTTAAGGGCATTATTCTGAGTGAAAGAAACCACTCTCAAAGGTTATATACTGTATAATTCCATTATAGGACATCCTCAAAAGCACTAAACTGTTGTGATGGAGAACAGATCAGTGGTTGGCAAGGTTTAGGTATGGGAGTGGGGGTCACTACAAAGGGGTAGCATATAGGAGCTTTTTGGGGTGATAGAAATATTCTGTGTCCTAATTGTGGTAGTGGTTATATGAATCTATGTAATAAAATTCATAAATGTACACTAAGGGAAATCAATTTTGTTGTATGTTAATTAAGAACATGCTATAAACAAAAAAGCAAATCAACAAAGCCTGTATGAGTATGTAGGTGCCTATGAATGTTGGTTTTTGAATGGAGAAAGATGTGACAAGAAATAAATACATCTTTAATGCTGGTAACTTTGTTGGGGGAGGAAACAAAAATGACTAACTTTTTCAGTGTACATTTTTGTATTGTTTTGAAACAATTGTTTCAAAGCACTTACTTCAGTTGGCATTTGGTGATTTCAAAATTTGAAAAAATCTACTAAAAATGGAAAACATTAGGAAAATATTTAAAAAGAGAAAAGTATTTCTGCTTTGTTGAATACCTGATGATATGGTAGAGAACAAGACAAATCTGTTTCCATTCTTTTTTTAAAAAAGATTTATTTATTTATTTTAGAGAGAGAAAGAGAGACTTCGAGTGGGGAGAGGGCAGAGGGAGAGGGAGAGAATCTTAAGCAGATTTCCCACTGAGCACAGAGCCCAATGGGGGGGGGGGTCCATCTCACAACCCTGAGATCATGACCTGAGCTGAAACTGAGAGTTGGACACTCAGCCAACTGAGCCACCTAGGCACCCCAAATGTGTCTCCATTCTTACAGAGCACAGCCTGGTAGAGTTCAGTTTCTCACATCTTACAGGTGTCTCATCCACAAAATGTGGCTTCTATTAGTCTCTGCCCAGTTGGATTTTTTATAAGGATAAATACCTTAATACATGCTTAAAACAGTGCCTGACACAAATGATTAATGTAGCTGCTATAATGTATCATCTATGAATTGGAGAATAATTACCATATATAAATGGAATATTATTCAGCCATAATAGAGAATGAAATCTTACCATTTGCAACGACATGGATGGAGCTAGAGAATATAAGTGGAACTAAGTGAAATAAGTCAGTCAGAGAAATACACTATATGATTTCACTCATATGAGGAATTTAGGAAACAAATGAGCAAGGGAAAGAGAGACAGAGATAGAGAGGGAGAGAGACCAGCCAAGAAACAGACTCTTAACTACTGAGAACAAACTGATGGTTACCAGAGGAGAAGTGGGTAGGGGGATGGGTGAAACAGGTGATGGGGATTAAGGAGTGCACTTGTCATAATGAGCACAGGATGACATATGGAATTGTTGAATCATTATACTGTACACCTAAAACTAATATAACACTGCATGTTAAGTACACCAGAGTTAAAATAAAATGAAAAAAGTGTCTGTCATGTCATGGGGAGTCAATTAATATTAGTTTTGTTGGCCTGAATTTTACTTTTGGAGAGTGAATACTGGGATGTGGGGCAGATGGCAAGGATCTGTCCTGGGTTTGGTTTTCTGGGTCTCCCCACTTATCTGTTTTTCTTGGCCTTGCTATCTTTTAACTTCAGGGAAACGTCTCCCTCCTTCCCATCCCCTGGTTGACCTATCACCCTCCTTCAGGACCTAGATGCAGGGCGTTCCCCTTTTAGGCTGATACTTGACTCCTTGCCTACATTTAGTTCAGAGAGGGACCTACATACCCTGGAAAGTGTGGGTGAGACATACATAGCACTGTTAGACCTGCAGGTGAGCCAACCTGGGAGAAATGTGATCTCAAAAGGGGCATGATTTGAAAGGTGTTGGAGAGGTGGTCCTGCAAGGCACCAGAGATCTTTAAGGGGAATGAGGGAATTGGGGGAAATACCCAAGAATGAGGAAAAAGGATACTTAAATTCTATCTCTTTCTCTAACTTAGGCAGATGGCTCTTCTTCAGGCCAATAAGGATCTCATTTCTACAGGAATGAAGGAATTTAATGTTCTGCTGAATCAGCAGGTAAGCCCGGGCACTGTTTCAAAGGACAGCCCTAGACTCTTGGCAGGTGGATGAGGGCAGAGAAGAGAGAATATTTTGGAGTTGGGAGAGCAGTGGTGCAGTTGATGGAAACAATTAGAGACAGGGGATACAAATCAGAGAAAGGAGGATGTTGGAGTTTGTGAATTATTCCTGAATCACACTGCTGACCACATTCTCCCTTGCTACCCCCTCACCCTACAGGTCTTCCCTAATCCTCCCATCCCTGAAGAAGCCATGGTGACTATGGTGGATGACTGGGTGGACTTCTACATCAACTATTACAGGAAGCAGGTGGTGGGGGAGCAGCAAGAGCAGGAGAGGGCTCTACAGGAACTTCAGCAAGAGCTAAATATTCTGTCTGCCCCTTTCCTGGCCAAGTATAAGGCATTCCTGAAGACCTTTTGAGCACCTAAATCACCCACAGCCTTTTTCCTAGCCCAAATACCCAGGCCTGCATTAAATCCTGCCTCTGTGTTATTCAAGTGCTCAGGCTCTGCTCCTTCATGGTATTACTCTACCCTGACACCTCAATAAAGTCCAAATTGGTTTGCTGGTCTTCCTGGCTCTTCTGTTTTTTTTTTCAGTTATTGGTCCCTGAGTTGCGGAGGCATTTGGTTCCCTTTCCTTTAACTCTGCTTCCTAGATATGATCTTGGATATTTAATTTCTTTAGAGCAGAGGTTAACAGCCTTAAGTAACCACTGGGCAGTATTAAAATAGCCTGAAGGAGAGGCCAGGCAGGCAGAGACTAAAGAGAAAGTGCTGGGGGAGGGGTCGTAAAAAAAAAAAAGAAAAAAAAAAGCTCTCCAGAAATTGTGGCCCTGTGGCATTCTTGTCTAGAAGAAAGTTGTTGAAGACTCTCAGTCTTGTTCATCCTACGCTAGGTGGAATCAAGAGGCCACCCGCCTCAATTTTCCAATTCCTTTCCCTTAGCCCCAGCTTGAACAAAGTTCTAGGAACTAATGACTCTAATACCAGAGAATACCTCCCTGGAGCATCGTGATTTAGAATTGGAAAGGATCTTGGGAACCATTCAATACATCCCTTATTTTTCAGATAGGAAAACCTTTGGCTCTATAATTCCTCAGCCTCAGATCCCAGGTTTGGGAAGCAAGATTTCTGCCTGCCTCTGAGGCCTCAACCATTTCCTGACATTCCCTGGCCTAGACTTCTTTTCTCTTCAACCTCTAAACCTTGTAAACCTATTCATTGCAGGGTGGAATCACGGTGGGGTCAGGCTCACAAGTGTTTAAAAAAATGAAATGAAGGTGTTAGAAAGAGGAATATCCCACAAGGTTTGTGACATCTGCGGAAAGCATCAGAGGTGCCCAGCACCAGTGAGCAGGGAAGGAGGGATAGAGGTGGGGAAGGGGCAGGAAATGCTGGTCTAGGGGTGAGGCATGGGAATCAGAGGCTGCCCAAAGCCTGGGCTGGCAGGAGGGAGCGAGGAGCTCTCCCTGTCATTTCCTGTTTTCTCTTTAGCCAGAAAAGTTTGGTGGTCAGAGGGGTTGTTTTCTCATTCCAACCTTCAGCAAGTCTTCCCTTCAGATCCTACCTCTGATTTTGGTTTGGTTTGGGGGCCTCGTTAGTCTAGTTCAGGTGATGTGGGAAACAAAGGCAGAAGAAAAATTATTAAATTAAATTTCCTTACTACCTATAGCCCATTGACAAGTCCTTAAAACAGGCAGAGTGGCATTCCTCTAGGGACTCAATTGCCTCCATGTTGACACTTTGCTAAGGGCAAAAGGCAATCCTAGCCAGATCTGCCCACCCCGCCCCCCATCCTGTAAGTCTACTTTAACATATAAAAATTCCTTTAGAAATTTCCTTTATCTCTAAACCCCCCAAGATATGTGTTGGCAATCATCCCCCAAGCACATGGCCTACCAATATACATCTGAAGGGTCTCATGACTAAGGTTTTATTAGCTGGTAATAAATGATCTTTTCCCAGCAATAGCTAGACCCCTCAAAGTCCTAGAAATCTTGCTTCCAAAATTCCTTAGAGACTTATGCTATCCCCACCCCCCTCCCAACTTGAAAGTATATAATGAGCCACTTCTGACCCCATTGCAGCTCTTTCCAACTACGAGTCCTATCCTCATGCTTTAATAAAATCACCTTTTTGCACCAAAGATATCTCAAGAATTCTTTCTTGGCCATCAGCTTTGAACCCTAATGTTGTCTTTCCTACATCACAGGGTCCAAAGGGAACAAGCCCAGTGCCCCCCAGCCATCATTCCAAACTTAGGGTGTGAGGATGTCAGGACCCATCAAGAGAGTTGCAGCCTTCCTGGGAATCAGGCAGTGAGCACCTTTGAGGTGTGGTTGGTGGTCCAGGTAGAGGCCAGGGCCTTCCCACTGTGCCCCTCAGGAAATTTCAGCCTGTTAATGGGATCCAGGGTCTGCTCAGATGGGACAGTGGTCATAGCATTACTTTTGCAGAAAGACCTGCACTACTGTGCATGAGTGGAGGAGACAGACTGAGGAGCCATATAAAAAAAAGTATTAGATTTAGTCTGTTGCTGTATGAAGGTGAAAAGAATGGTCAGAAGCCACTTTGGCTCAATTAATGATGATAAATTTTCCATAAATTTGAAAGTATCTAACCTAGGGAGTTGCTAGCTAGCCATTTCTCAAATGCTCAAAGGAAGATGATCATTTATCAGGTATGTTGTAGTGGAATGGGAAGTTCAACATCTAAATTCTATTCCAGTCATTCCATAAGCTTGAAATTTAGAAGTTGCAAGACTTTTTTTTTTTAAGGACAGAAACCTGTTAAAACTGTACTGCATGTTCTTGCATTACTATTTTTTTTTTAGATTTTATTTATTTATTTGACAGAGAGAGACAGCACAAGCAGGGGGGGTGGTAGGCAGAGGGAGAAGGAGAAGCAGGCTCCCTGCAAAGCAGGGGGAGCCCAATGTGGGACTCAATCCCAGGACCCCAGGATCATGACATGAGTTGAAGGCAGTCGCTTAACCAACTGAGCCACCCAGGCTCCTTATTCTTGCATTCCTATCACCTAAGCACTGTTGTAAATCTACAAAGGCATACAATTTGGAATATTTTGACTTTTCAGAGGTGTGAATCATCAGGATCTGATGGTGCATAAAAATACAATTAAAATTACTGTGCCAGTGAGTATCCCAAATCCATTACTATTCCTGCAGAAAAATAAACCAAAATTAGCAGGAAGAATAATGTTTCTTTTGTTCTGACAGCAGTACCTGAATTAATGCTGGAAGTAAGATTGTAAACAGAAGAATGAAATATTACAGCAATAACACTGCTCTTATCCTGACCCTAACATTGACGACCCTAGGGCTGACTCTGAACTTTAACCTCACCTTTAATCTCACCTGACCCAGGGGGTAGCTTTGAATTTTAATCACACATTTAATCTCACCCTGACCCTGACACCCAGTCCTACTTGACTTTGATTCTGACAATGACAGACACCCTTACTCTCCCAAATTGTCCCTGACCCTCATGCTGACCTCTCTCATTTTCTTTTTTCCTTTTTCCTTTTTTTTTTAAAAGATTTTATTTATTTATTTGAGAGAGAGAGAGTGCACAAGGAGGCAGAGCAGCAGGCAGAGGGAAAGAGGGAGAAGCAGGCTCCCCACTGAGTGAGAGCCGGATGTAGGGCTCCATCCCAGGACCCTGCCCTCACATTGATCCTGATGTCTAACTAGACCCTGAACCTTACCTGACCTTACTTTTCACCCTGATTCTGACCCTGACACTCAACATGGATCTTGTTTTGATCCTTACCCTGAAATTGACCTTCACTATGACCTTACCCTAACCATGACATGACTCTTAACTCTCAACATGTTGCTGACCCTGTGACCATGACCACGATGCTCATAGACCCTTACTAAGGCTCTGGCATTCATGCTGACTTTGATTCTGAACCCAACACTTAACTTGCTCTTCACCCTGACCCTGATCATCAACCTGACACTAATGTGCTGACTTTGATCCTGAAGCTGATCCTGACACTATTACCACCAAGACCCTGACACTGACCTTAACTATCAAAATTTCCTGATGTTGACTTTCACCCTGACACTGACCCTATTCCTCAACCTGATCCTTACCCTTACCTGAACCTGCCTCTCACCAAGACCCTGACTATGAACATGAAACAGACTCAACCCCACTATATCCCTATTCTCAATCCTGACCATGACATTCATCCTCTGCCTGATCCTATCACCAAGAATCATGTTTATACTGACCCTCACCCAAGCCCTGACTTCAATCCTAAAGTTTATCTGTCTCAGACCCTCATCTTTAACTTCACTGTACACCTGACCCATTTTCTTCAATTTCACCATACACGTGACTTTTATTAGACCTTCAACCTAAATCTAAGCCAATACTGATATTCAAATTTACCCTTGAGACCTTCACACTCACCCTAATACTGACCCTCAAGCTGATCATTACTCTGAACCTCATACTCAACCTGACCAACTTGATCCTGACCCTGAACTGGATTCTGAATCTAACCCTCACTCTGTCCTTGAACTTCATCTTCACCCTCTCCATGACCATAACCTTCAACTGATTTTGACCCAGACTTGATCCCAACACTGACTCTATATTCTCCACCCCTCAAAATTTAAACTGAATTTGGTCTTTGACCTGAACCTAATGCTGACCCTGATTCTGATTACTCTGACCCTGGACTGATATCCTGACCTAGGCAATAACTCTGAAGTTGACTTTTACTCTGACATACATAATCACCATGACCCTAAACCTTATTTTGACTCATGCCTGACCCTGTGTGTGACTTAGATTCTGACCCTTAACCTCACACACTACATGACTCTGATCCTCACCCTGACCCTCAGCTGCTTCCCCAAACTGACTGTGACTCTAACATTGACTTGATATTCAACCTAACACTGACTGTGCTAGTGACTTTCTTATGACCCTTACCATACTCTGATGCTGATCCTACCGTGACCCTCATCATGTCCCTGAATTTCACACTGACACTGAACCTCTATGTCACTCTTACCCTTACTGGATGCTCACACTGACCTCAACTTTCACACTTTTCATCACCATGACCCTGACCTTGACTCTCAGTTTGATCTAGATACTGATCATGACCATGATTCTGACTCTGAGGTATATACTCACTGTCACCTTGACTCTGACTCTCATTCTGACACTATCTCTATTCTATACCTAAACCTTACCCTGATGCTCTCTCTCACCTTGTGTCTGATCATGACACTCACCCTGACTCTGATCCTAATTCTCATTTAGACACTCTGTGTCATGTTCGTCGTGACCCTCACTTTCACCTTTACTTTCAGTTTCATCCATATTCTGATCCTGAAGCTATCCCTACACCAGCATTCAATTTGACCCTCCCCCCTGCCCCTGAATTTAACCTCACCATGACCATAAACTTGACCCTTACCTGACCCTGACTCTGATGCTCATACTCTACTTACCCTGACTTGACCATGACTTTCTCCCTGACCCTGACCTCACCTTGACTCTACAATGACCCTTACACATATCTTCATTATGTCCAAGAAAGAGCCTTGAATTTGAAACTTATGCTGAACCTGAACCAGACTATCAGCCTGACCGTGACACTAACCCTTCCTCACCCTGACCTAGGTTGGCACTGCACTCTGATTCTGATGTTGAAACTGACCCTGACTCTGAACCTGAGCATGACTCTCAATATTTGCCTCATATTCCTGACTTCTCATCTTCACTCTGACACTCACAGTGACTCTCAATCTGACCTTGAGCATGACACTTACCTTGAACATGACCCTTACCTTGAGCATGACCCAGCAATTTGTTTTGGCCCTCACCCTGAACTTGACACTGATCTTCACCCTTAAACTTACCTGATTCTGACCTTTCTCCTGACATTGAACCTGATCTCATACTCTGAATCATACCCTGATTCTTACTCTAGAAATAACTTGGTTTCTAAACCTTACCATGTTCCTGAACCTGACCCTAATGTGATCCTCACCCTCATACTTACCTTTATCTTGCACTCTGAACTTCACCTAATCTGTCAACCTAACTAAAACCTCATTTTGACACTCAAATGACCGGATCTCACTATGTCCATGAACATAACTCTGGCCCTAATCATTAACTTCATCCTCACTAAGATATTGCAGTTCACATTGACCATTACCCTGACTCTGACTCTGATCCTAACTATGAACTTTAGCTTCATTTTATCCATAATTTAAACCTGACCTTCACCCTCACTCTCACCCTGACACCATTCTGACCCTCATCATGAACCTGACCTTGACCTGACACTTACCCTCACTCAATTCTGACACTAACTTCACCCAGAAGCCACTGACTCTGCCAATGACCATATCTCTGATGCTGATTCTTACCCTGATTGGACCCCAGTGCTCACCCTGATACCAACTCACATTCTCATCCACGCTAATATAGGAGGCCCTCACATTGACCGTGATCCTGACTGTGACTCTCACATTGACCCTTATGATGACAATATATCAGAATCTGACCCTGATCCTTCTTCTGACCCTCCTCCTTACCCTAACCTTTACTTGACACTCACTCTGTCCCTCATACTCTTCCATACCCTTACCATGATTAAAATGCTGACCCTTATTGGATCATCACCCAGACTCTGATCCTGAAGCTCATCCTGACAGTGATTCTAATTCTCATCTTCACCCTGATCTTGAAATTTTACCTCACACTGACCCTGACAATGACCACCATCCTGACCTTGATTATCACTCCACCTTGATTCTGACCATAACAACATGCTGACTCTGAAACTTGGTCCTCACATAAATACTATCTGATTCTTGTCTTCACCTTGAAGCTTCAAGGTGACCTTCAACCAGACCAGGACCTTGACCATCACCCTGACCCTGACTCTTACTCTGATCTCTCAGTCTGATTATCATCTTCATACTTAACTTGTCCTTGACCTACGTTCACCCTGATTTTAACTCTGACCTTTACCCCAAATTTTATACTCACCATGACCTTTACCCTGTTTGGGACTTTGACTCTGACTCTTACCCTGAACCTGACCTACATTCAGCTCTTATCCTTACCTATGCTGACCCTGATTATTTAAACCTTATTCTGAACCTGACTTTTGCCCTGGTGCTACACTTACTCTTACCTTTGCCCTCACCATGACCTTCAACCTGATCATTACCATAAGAACCTTGCCCTGAACCTAATCCTTGCCATCCCTGACACTTTGTATTAATCATGTTTTACAATTTTCTGTACTTTATGATACTTTGAATTAGAGTTTTGCTGACCTGAGAGAGACTGCCCTTCCCTGGACTAGCTAACTCCTACAGATAGCAAATGACTTCCATTGTAGCATGCTTTTCATATGCAAACCAACCAATCCAAAGTCCATGCCTCCCAACTACCTCCTTTACTGGGTTTTCACAAGGCTCTTAGATTCTTGCCCAGTATTCCTCTGCCTTAATCATCCCAGCGCCAGGTACCAGACAACCTGGGACAGCCCTTATGCCTCAGAACCCACTGGAATTATTCAAACTAGCTAATGCTTAGCTTGTTTACCCTATCTGGCCCATTCCTTTCTATGAAAACTGTAATAAAGCCTATGCTTTGCCTTCACTCTTTTTGTTTCCTAACCCCGGTGCTTCTCCATGTGGCTCTGTGTGACATGCCATGCCCCTTCCTCTTGGGAGCTGCAAGTAACAAAATATCTTTTTTTAAAAAAGATTTTATTTATTTATTTGACAGAAAGAGAGAACGAGCAGTGGGGAGGGGTAGAGGGAGAGAGAGAGAGAAGCAGACTCCCTGCTAAGCAGGAAGCCTGATGCGGGGCTCAATCCCAGGACCCTGAGATCATGACCTGAGCCAAAGGCAGACGCTTAACCAACTGAGCCACCCAGGCACCCCAGCAAAATATTTTTTAATGGTAATCATATCTTGATTTATTGGCCTCACCTTACTTGAATAATAATAAAACCTACATTAAAAAACACTCTCATCCTCACCCTCTCTATTACCGTCTCCCAAAACTGACTCTGATGTAACCTGACACTAACTCTGACCTCCTCTCTCCCTTGAGCCTTACCTGAAATTGACCCTCAACTTGACCTTGACCCTACCCTGAACCTGACTCTGATCATCACCCTACACTAAAACAACCTGACTGTGACTCTGATTCTGAAGCATAGGAGATTTCTTTGGGTGGTGGAACTACTCTGTATGATACTGTTATGGTGGATACATGGCATTATGAATTTTTCAAAATCCATAGAACTTTATGACACAAAGAATGTACTGTAATGTATGTAAATTTCCAGAAAAATTAGTTAGATAAGTCTAAAGAATTGCAGGAAAGAATACAGAACATGACAAGAGAATCCAAATGTATTACAAATGTACAAGACAGCCTCACTAAGGGGATGGGGGAATAAAAGGTGTTAACCTAAGTGACTTTGGACATAATAGAGTTGACAAAATTATTTCCCACAGAAATGCCTGTTAATAATTCTGATACTGTTATATATGCACATTGGAATTAAACAAACACATAAATAGATGGTTGGAGTTTGGTTTTTCAATGTTAGAGTGGGAATTGAGAGACAGTCAATGGGGAAAGTTAAAAATTACCCATGTGGTAATGGATTAGAGTTAGAAGTAGTGTGAACAGACTTGTAGGAGTGAAGTCATCATTATGGCAGTGTAAGGTGTTCTTCTTTTCTCTCCCCCCTTTAAAAATAACCAGTGACATCCATAATTGAACAAATGTGCCACTGCTCATTACATCAAAGAATCCAAGAGGTTTCTAGCCCACCTCTCCATCTGAAAATAAAGAAAATCTCAGTAAAGCCTACAGAACCAAAGGAGTCAGCAAACCTGCTCCACCCCCACTCACCACAATTGGGGGAAAAAAGAACCTGGAGATTGCAAAAATGGGAGATACCCGCAAACAAGAGAAAATTTGTGGAAGTTCAGCCTGCCTAAGGGGGATTTCCATTATGCCATTGGAGCAGGATAAGGACAAGTGTGGACACAGATGAGAGAGAGGAACTTGCCAAGGGGGCACCTCTCCCAGGGCAACACTACAGGGGTGGACTTTTGGCAAGAGCAGCTGCCACTTCTCTGGCAGCAGAGGTGGAAAGTGGTGACCTGTCTCACAGAGTAGGTGGAAAGTGAAAGTGGTGAGTGACTGCTTGGCTATCCTAATTGTGCAGGTTGCTCCTGGAGAAATCCATTTCTTTCCAGCAGCACCTGGCTTTCTGAGGACCACTATGGGAAAGAAGGAAAAAGGGAATAAAGTAGATGAATATATCAAAGGGCATTGAAGAAACGTTTCCTGCCATCTACTTCAGGACTTCAGTGAGACATCCACTCAAACCTTTGGTAGTACCCCACTCAAGGGTACCCTCACCAGCTGTGGGCACTCCTAAAGCACTATGTGCTAAACCCACAACTCCCCCCACTCTGCTGTCAGCTCCTTGTGTGCTTGCAAGTATATCTGCCAGAGTGAACTCCAGAAGACACAGAAGGTGCTCAGATAATAGGCCAAGAAATGTGAGCAAGAGAGAAATCATAAACTTGAGCTATAACACCACCTTCTGGAATACAAAAGAAAGGTTTCTAATAGTCAGCCTGTTGAATTGTAAGAACCAAAGAAGACATAAAAGCTTAGTTAAGGAAGGGTCTGCTACTTCAAATGTGAAAGCAGAAGTTCATTCCTACAAACACTATGGAAAATAAAGGAAATATACTATCACCAAAAGAAAATAATAATTCTCCAGTGATTAAATGTAAAGGTATGGTATATTGCAATCTATCTGATAAAGAATTCAAAATAGCTGTTAGGAAGAAATTTGGTGAGCTACAAGAACACTCAGAAAGATAATTCAATGAACATAAAGAATAAAATCAATGAACATAAGGAGTTCTTTACCAAGGAGATTGGAGTTATAAAAAGAAACTAAAATTCTGGAGCTGAGAAATTCAATGAAAAAAATGTAAAAATGCAATAGAGAGCACCAGTAACAGGACAGACCAGATGGAAAAAATAAGTGACTTGGTTGATAGGAATTGAGAAATAATTCAGTTAGAAAAGGAGAGAGAATTAATATTTTTAAAAAGTGAAGAAACACTATGATAGTTATCTGATTCAATCAGAAAGGCAAATATAAGAATTGATGTGCCAGAAGGAGAAGAGAGGGAGAGGAGTTTATTTAAAGAAATAAAAGCTGAAAACTTCCAAAAACTTGGACATACAAGTCCGTGAAGCTAATAGAACACCTATTATCTCAGTGCAAAAAGACCTTTTCCAAGATACATTAAAATGAAACTGCTAGGGAGAGAAGAAAAGATGGCGGAGGAGTAGGGGACCCTATTTCAACTGGTCCCTGGAATTAAGCTGGATATCTACCAGACCACTCTGAGCACCCACGAAATCAGCCTGAGATGTAAGAAGATCTGGATCTCTACAAACAGAATATCGCAGGCGGTTGGTTTCAAGGTAGGAAGCAGGGAGCCGTGATTCCGAGGGCAGATATTGGAGGATAATGGCAGCAGGAGGGAGCCTGGCTGTGGGGATCCTACACCACCAGAGAGTGATAGCCTGGCACGCTGGGTACCGGGTACAGACTCGCAGACCACTAGCAGCGGAGAAAGGACTTTAGGGCAGCCCCCGGGGTGGAAACCGGGAGCGGTGGGGTTGCACGTGGGAACTGGGAGCGGCTGGCAGTTTTAGAAGCACAAAGGGCAGAGACGAGCCCCGGCCTGGAGGCAGGACTGGGAGCGCTGCAGAGGGGCGCACAACCCAGGACGCTGCAGTTTATAGCAGCACGGACAGAAACAGAGACAGTGTGGCCTAGAGAGCTCACTGAAGAACAGACTGCGGTCTCTCTGCTCTGAGGCAGAGGGTTGGAAATGGTCTCTTCTGCTCTGACTCGAGGAAGAGAGGCGGAAAGCCGCCAGAGAACAAAAGCCCCCCAAAACTGATTCCCACTGAACCCATCCTCTGCCCCAGGGTGCAGGGAAACTCTGCCCAAACAGGGTTGCCTGAGTAACAGCACAGCAGGCCCCTTCCCCAGAAGACAGGCTGAGAAAACAAGAGGCCAGCAACCTTAAGGTCCCTAGAAAACAGGTGCATCTTGCTTGGGTTCTGGTCAATAATTTGGACTCTACATATTCCCTCAACCACCCATGAACAGAATGACTAGGAGGAGGAACCCCCAAAATAGAAAAGACTCAGAGATTATGACTTATGCTGCAGATTTACAAATGGATGCAAATATAACCAAGATGTCGGAGATGGAATTCAGGCTAGCAATTGTAAAGACAATAGCTTGACTGGAGAAATCAATTAATGACAATAGAGTCTCTAAGGGAAGAAATGAAAGCTGAATTGGCAGAACTTAAAAATGCTATCAATGAGATCCAATCCAATCTAGATAATCTAACAGCTAGGATAACTGAGGCAGAAGAATGAATAAGCGACCTGGAAGACAATATAATAGATAAAAAGGTAAAGAGGAGGCCAGGGAAAAACAACTCAGAATCCATGAAAATGGAATCAGAGAAATAAGTGGCACCATGAAGCGTTCCAATGTCAGAATAATAGGAATCCCAGAGGGAGTGGAGAGAGAGAGAGGACTAGAAGATGTATTTGAGCACATTGTAGCTGAGAACTTCCTTAATCTGGGGAAAGAAACAAACATTCGCATCCTAGAGGCAGAGAGGACCCCTCCCAGGATCAAGGAAAACAGGCCAACACCCTGGCATGTAATAGTAAAACTCACAAATCTTAGAACCAAGGAAACCATCTTAAGGGCAGTTAGGGAGAAGAGATTCCTTATGTACAGAGGGAGGAACATCAGAATAACGTCAGACCTATCCACAGAGACCTGGCAAGCCAGAAAGGCCTGGCAAGACATATTCAGGGTACTAAATGAGAAGGACATGCAGCCAAGAATACTTTATTCGGCAAGGCTGTCATTTAGAATGGATGGAGAGATGCAGGGCTTCCAAGAACAGCAGAAACTGTAAGAATATGTGACCACTAAGCTGGCCCTGCAAGAAATATTAATGGGGGTTCTATAAAAGGAGAAAGACTCCAAGAGTGATATATAACAGAAATTTACAGGGACAATCTATAAAAACAACGTCTTCACAGGCAACATGATGACAATTAATTCAAAGCTTTCAATAATCACTCTCAATGTGAACGGCCTAAATGCTCCCATAAAATGGCACAGGGTTGCAGATTGGATAAAAAGACAGGACCCATCCAATGCTGCCTACAAGAGACTCATTTTGAACCTAAAGATACATCCATACTGAAAGTGAAGGGATGGAGATCCATCTTCCATGCCAGCGGACCTCAAAAGAAAGCTGGGGTAGCAATTCTTAGATCAGACAAATTAGATTTTAAACTAAAGTATGTAGTTAGAGACACAGGAGGACACTATATCATTCTTAAAGGGTCTATCCAACAAGAAGATCTAAGAATTGTAAATATCTATGCCCCCAACATGGGAGCAGCCATCTACATAAGCCAACTGTTAACCAAAATAAAGAGTCACATAGATAACAATACGTTAACTGTAGGAGACGTCAATACTCCACTCTCAGCTATGGACAGATCATCTAAGCAGAAAATCAACAAGGAAACAAGAGCTTTGAATGATACACTGGACCAGATGGACCTCATAGATATTTACAGAACATTCCACCCTAAAACAATAGAATACTCATTCTTCTCGAGTGCACATGGAACTTTCTCCAGAATACACCACATATTGGGTCACAAGTCAGGTCTCAACTGATACCAAAACATTGAGATTATTCCCTGCATATTCTCAGACCACGATGCTTTAAAACCGGAACTCAATCACAAGAAAAAATTTGGAAGAAATTCAAACACTTGGAAGCTAAAGACCACTCTGCTCAGGAATGTTTCGGTCAACCAGGAAATCAAGAAGAACTTACACAATTCATGGAAATCAATGAGAACAAAAACACATTGGTCCAAAACCTATGGGATACTGCCAAGGCGGTCCTAAGGGGGAAATACATAGCCACCCAAGCCTCACTCAAAAAAATAGAAAAATCCCGAATTCACCAACTGACTCTACATCTTAAAAAACTAGAGAAAAAGCAACAAACAATGCCTAGCCATGCATTAGAAGAGAAATAATTAAGATTAGAGTAGAGATCAATGAATTAGAAACCAGAAACACAGTAGATCAGATCAACAAAACTAGAAGTTGGTTCTTTGAAAGAATTAAGATGGATAAACCACTGGCCAGACTTATCCAAAAGAAAAGAGAAAGGACCCAAATTAATAAAATTATGAATGAAAGGGGAGAGATCACGACTAACACCAAGGAAATAGAAACAATTATTAGAAATTATTATCAACAACTATATGCCAATAAACTGAGCAATCTGGATGAAATGGATGCCTTCCTGGAAACCTATAAGCTGCCAAGACTGAAACAGGAAGAAATTGACAACCTGAATAGGCCAATAACCAGTAACAAGATTGAAGCAGTGATCAAAAACCTCCCAAAAAACAAGAGTCCAGGGCCTGATGGATTCCCTGGAGAATTCTACCAAACATTCAAAGAAGAAATAATACCTATTCTCCTGAAGCTGTTTCAAAAAATAGAAACAGAAGGAAAGCTTCCAGACTCATTCTATGAGGCCAGCATTACCTTAATCTCCAAACCAGGCAACGACCCCATCAAAAAGGAGAATTTCAGACTGATATCTCTGATGAATATGGATTTGAAAATCCTCAATGAAATCCTAGCTAATAGAATCCAACAATACATTAAAAGGATCATCTACCACAACCAAGTGGGATTTATCCCCAGGATGCAAGGGTGGTTCAACATTTGCAAATTAATCAATGTGATCAATCACATTATTAAGAGGAGGGAAAAGAACCATATGGTCCTCTCAATTGGTGCAGAAAAAGATTTTGACAAAATACAACATCCTTTCCTGATTAAAACTCTTTCGAGTAGAGGGATAGAGGGAACATTCCTCAAGTTCATGAAATCCATCTATGAAAAACCCACAGTGAATATCATCCTCAATGGGGAAAAGCTGAGAGCCTTTCCCTTAAGATCAAGAACATGTCAAGGATGCCCACTCTTGCCACTATTGTTCAACATAGTACTAGAAGTCCTAGCAACAGCAATCAGACAACAAAAAGAAATAAAAGGTATTCTGGGCGCCTGGGTGGCTCAGTTGGTTAAGCGACTGCCTTCGGCTCAGGTCATGATCCTGGAGTCCCGGGATCGAGTCCCGCATCGGGCTCCCTGCTCAGCAGGGAGCCTGCTTCTCCCTCTGACCCTCCCCCCTCTCATGTACTCTCTCTCATTCTCTCTCTCTCTCAAATAAATAAATAAATCTTTAAAAAAAAAGAAATAAAAGGTATTCAAATTGCCAAAGAAGAAGTCAAACTCTCTCTTTTCGCAGATGACATGATACTTTATGTGGAAAACCCAAAAGATTCCACCCCCAAATTACTAGAACTCATAGAGCAATTCAGTAATGTGGCAAGATACAAAATCAATGCACAGAAATCAGTTGCTTTCTTATACACTAACAACGCAACTGTAGAAAGAGAAATTAGAGAAACGATTCCATTTACAATAGCACCAAAAACAATAAGATACCTTGGAATAAACCTAACCAAAGAGGTAAAGGATCGATACTCTAGGAACTACAGAACACTCATGAAAGAAATTGAAGAAGACACAAAAAGATGGAAAAACATTCCATGCTCATGGATCGGAAGAATAAACATTGTTAAAATGTCTATGCTACCCAGAGCAATCTATACCTTCAATGACATCCCGATCAAAATTCCAGTGACATTTTTCAAAGTGCTGGAACAAACAATCCTAAAATTTGTATGGAATCAGAAAAGACCCCAAAATGCCAAGGAAATGTTGAAAAAGAAAAACAAAGCTGGGGGCATCAGTTGCCCGATTTTAAGGTATATTACAAAGCTGTGATCACCAAGACAGTATAGTACTGGCACAAAAACAGACATATAGACCAATGGAACAGAATAGAGAACCCAGATATGGACCCTCAACTCTATGGTCAAATAATCTTCGACAAAACAGGAAAAAACATGCAATGGAAAAAAGACAGTCTCTTCAATAAATGGTGCTGGGAAAATTGGACAGCCATATGGAGAAGAATGAAACTCGACCATTCTCTAACACCATTCACAAAGATAAACTCAAAGTGGATGAAAGACCTCAATGTGAGACAGGAATCCCTCAAAATCCTAGAGGAGAACATAGGCAGTAACCTCTTTGACATCGCCCACAGCAACTTCTTTCAAGATACATCTCCAAAAGCTAGTGAAACAAAAGCAAAAATGAACTTTTGGGACTTCATCAAGATAAAAAGCTTCTGCACAGCAAAGGAAACAGTCAACAAAACAAAGAGGCAACCCACAGAATGGGAGAAGATATTTGCAAATGACACTACAGATAAAGGGCTGGTATCCCAGTTCTATAAAGAACTTCTCAAACTCAACACCCAAAAAACCAATAATCAAGTCAAAAAGTGGGCAGAAGATATGAAAAGACACTTCTCTGAAGAAGACATAAAATGGCTAAAAGACACATGAAAAAATGTTCATCATTATTAGCCATCAGGGAAATCCAAATCAAAACCACATTGAGATACCACCTTATACCAGTTAGAATGGCAAAAATGGACAGGGAAAGAAACAACAAATGTTGGAGAGGTTGTGGAGAAAGGGGAACCCTCTTACACTGTTGGTGGGAATGCAAGTTAGTACAGCCACTTTGGAAAACAGTGTGGAGGTGCCTCAAAAAGTTAAAAATAGAGCTACGCTATGACCCAGCAATTGCACTCCTGGGTATTTACCCCAAAGACACAGATGTAGTGAAAAGAAGGGCCATATGCACCCCAATGTTCATAGCAGCAATGTCCACAATAGCCAAACTGTGGAAAGAGCAGAGATGTCCTTCAACAGATGAATGAATAAAGAAGATGTGGTCCATATATACAATGGAATATTACTCAGCCATCAGAAAGGATGAATACCCAACTTTTACATCAACATAGATGGGACTGGAGGAGATTATGCTAAGTGAAATAAGTCAAGCAGAGAAAGTCAATTATCATATGGTTTCACTTATTTGTGGAACATAAGGAATAGCATGAAGGACATTAGCAGAAGGAAGGGAAAAATGGAGGGGGGGAGGAATTGGAGGGAGAGATGAACCATGAGAGACTATGGACTCTGAGAAACAAACAGGGTTTTAGAGCAGAGGGGGGAGGGGCGATTGGTTATCTGGTGATGGGTATTAAGGAGGGCACGTACTGCATGGAGCACTGGGTGTTATACGAAAACAATGGATCATGGATCACCACATCAAAAACCAATGTAGTATTGTATGGTGACTAACATAACATAATAAAATTTAAAAAAAAGCCTGGAAAGTGCCCAGGAGTCTGCCTGTGTGCTCAGGTGTCCAGCTCCAGGGCACATGACTTCCTCCTTCCCTCCTGTTCCTATCACCTCCAATTTCACGTGAATAAGAGGCCAAGGGCTCTTCAGGGCTATGTTGTTACCCCCTTTCACCCAGAATACTGAGACACCAGGGATATAGGAATGAGATCACTTATGTCTTCCTGCAGGTCACTTCTGGGAGCATTTGTGACACCACAAATATGTGCAGTTATGCCCAATCCTGGAATGTGCCAGCCCTACCTACTTCACAAGCACAAAGGAGGCTGAGCTAGGGAGTGCCAGGTCCCCTGGAGGGCCTAGGAGCTTTGGCCAGAAATCTCATGAGTTTTGGCCCTAGATCTCCCTGACTGGGCCTGAGATCTCATAAGATTTGGATGAGATCTCCCGAGCTCTGGCTTAGGTCATGTGAGATTTGCCCCAACATTAGGTGAGTTCTGGCAAAGGGAAGGGGTGGCAAGTTTCAAACAGACTGTCCTGAAATGTTGAAAGCCTGGAAAAGCACCCAGAGAGCTCTGGCCAGAGGTCTCAGGAGTTTTGACCCTAGATCTCACTGGCTGAGCCCAGGATCTCATGAGATTTGGATGAGATCACACAAGATTTGCCCCAAGATCACATGAGATCTCCAAAGGGAAGAGATAGCTTGTTTCTGCAGATGGGGGTCTCGGGCTGTCCTGAAATGTCAAAAGCCTGGAAAAGCCCCCAGGGAACCTTCCTGTGTGTTCAGATGAGTTAGCTCCCATGCTTATTGCCTCTTCCTGCACCTACTGACCTCCAGTGTCTATCACCTCTAATGCAGTGTCAGTAAGGGACCTAGAGGTCTATCCATCCCTATTTCAGTGCTCCTTTTTTACCTCCACATCATAATGGCATCTGGAGGCATTTGTGGAATGCCAGGTGTTCCCAGGAATCCCCAATCCTGGAATGTCCCAGTGCACAGGAGTGGAAGCTAGGGGGTTCCCACCCCTGTCAATTCCTGGGAGATTTCTCCCCAGGTCTCCTGAGATTTGGTCCTAGATCCACAAGATTTGTAACAACATCTCAGGAATTTTTGACTGAGATACAAGGTTTGGCAAGATTATCCAGAGATCTTTTGAGAATCAGTCCAAGTTTAATGAGAGGAAGCCTGAAAGTTGGTGAGATTTGCCACAAGATTGCATGAGATCTGGCTAAGGAAAGAGGTGACATCTTTTTTGCTGGGGTGTTGGGGGTGGGACACACACAGACAGCTTTAACGTGTTGAAAGCATGAGAAAAACCTCAGGAAGCCTGCCTGTGTGCTCAAATGTCCGGCTTGGGTGCATAGTGCTTTTGTCTTCTTGTCCTGCCCTCCTGTTTTATTACCTCCATTTTAGTGTGAATAAGAGGCTACAGGGTCTATTCATCCTGAATTCAATGCTACCTTGTTACCACGACGTTATGGAGGATGCTGAAACACCAGGGATTTAGGTGTGAGACACCTTGTGTCTTTGTGCAAATCGTGTCTGGGAGCATTTGTGAAACTGCAAATATTGGCAGTTGTGCTGAATCTTTGTATGTGCCATCCCTACCTACTGAAGTAGCACAAAGCAGTCTCTGCTAGGAAGTGAAAGGTACTTACAAGAGTCCAGGAGCTTTAGCCAGAGATCTCATGAGCTTTTGTCCTAGATCTTGAAGGCTGGGTCTGAGATTTCATGAGATTTGGATGAGATCTCATGATTTTGGATTGAGATCATGGGAGATTTGCCCCAAGATCATGTGATATATGACAAAGGGAAGAAATGGCTTGTTTCTGCAGGTGGTGAGTCTCAAAGAGAGTGGTCTGAATTGTTGAAAGCCTGGGGAAGCACCCAGAGAGCCTTCCTGTGTGTTCATGTGATCCATCGCCCATGCTTGTTGCCTCTTCCTGCACCTACTCCCCTCCTGTTTCTATTGCCTCTAAGTTAGTGTCGATAAAGGAAGTGGAGGGCATTCATCCATATTTCAGCACTCTGCTTTAACCCCCACATCACCCAGGATGCTGAATGAATGAAACATCTTGTGTCTTTGTGCTGTTGGCATCTGGGGTGTTCTGGATGCAAGGTGTTCCCCTCCCCAAGGGTCCCAAATCCAGGAATGACCCAGCCCTACCTAGAATCAGGACAATGGGCCCCTCCCCCAGAAGATCAGCACAAACAATTCCCTCGAACCCAGTTTAGTGATGATGACCCAGTTTGCAGTTTAGATGGCTGCAAAGCTTCAGCTCTAGGGGAAAATAATATCTAGTAAAAATGTGCTTTTATTTGATATTTTCTTATTTTTTCACATATTTTCTTATTTTTAAGTTATTTTTTCATTCCTTTCTAATTCTTTATTTTTATGTATATTTTATATATATTTTTTATTTCATTTTACTGTATTATTTTTTATTTTATATATTATATACATTTATATATCTATATATGTATATAATGTAGCATGTTATATATATATAGTATATTTTAAGTATATATGTGTATATTATATATATGTATTATATATTAAATACATATTTATATATCTATATACACCTATGTATATATAATATATAATTAATTTTATACTTAATTTTAAATAATAAATTTTAAACAAAATAAAATTATTAAAAATAATAAATTTAATAAATTTAATATTATATTATTTATATATAATATAAAATATGTATTTTAAATGTTTTATATATTTTCAACATATTCTTATATATTAATATATTTATATTTTTATATCATTTGTAATATTGTATTTTATATTATATATTAATTATTTTGTATTTATATATTATTTATATTATAATATAAATTTTATATATATTATATGTATTATTTTTATAACATAGATAATATATGTATATATGCTGTTATATATTATTTATATTTATATTCATAATGTTTTTATATTATATATTATTTTATATATATATTTTTTAAGATTTTATTTATTTGATAGAGAGGGAGTGAGAGAGAGAGCACAAGCAGGGGGAGTGGCAGGCAGAGGGAGAAGCAGGCTCCCCACTGAGCAGGGAGCCTGATGCAGGACTCGATCCCAGGACCCTGAGTTCATGACCTGAGCCAAAGGCAGACGCTTAACCAACTGAGCCAGCCAGGCATCCTATTTTATATTATTTATAAATGATTTATATATATATTTATATATAATTTCTTTCTTTCTTTCCTATTTTGGGAATCTACTTTCTTTTAACAAGCAGACCAAAACACAGCCAGGATCTAGTTTTGTTTTGTTTTGCTGTTGTTCTTTTGTTGTTTTTTTATTTTTTCCTTTTCTCTCTTCTTTTCTTTTCTGGATAAAATGATGAGATAGAGAAATTCATCCCAAAAGAACAACAGGTAGTATTCACAGCCAGGGATTTAATCAATATGGATATAAGTACGATGTCTGAATTAAAATTTACAATGATTATAAGGACACTAGCTGGGCTTGAAAAAAGCAAAGACAAAAATAGAGAAAGAAGGCAGAAGAGTAGGGGACCTCCTTTCATCTGGTCTCTCAAATTTAGCTGGCTATCTATGAAACCAGTCTGAACACACATGAATTCAGCCTGAGAGGTAAGAAAACATCTGGAACTCTACAAGTAGAAAAGCGACTGCTTTTCACAAGGTAGGAATTGTGGAGTCATGAATCTGCAGGGAAATATCGGAAGATAAATGGGGAGGGGGGAGACTCCATAAGCTGGCTACTGGAAAGTGATATAACACCAGAGTGAAAAAGCAGAACCCTTAGAAATCTGCTTCAGTGAGAGACTTCCTTTTCTGAAAGGGGCTCAGGGGATGAAAATGGCAGAATTCTAGGTGGGTCATTGTGGTCTCAGGATCCCAGGAGACACAGAAGTAATGGGGGATCTGAAACCGGTATAGTACCCAAGCAGTGGAGCAGGGAGACTGCTTGCAGTCAGCAAGCCCAGGAGGGACTCTCAGTTGAGGGTGCCATAAACCACAAGCCAGGCCAGTCGGGTGACCACTCTGCCTGAACACCCTGAAAAGGACTGGAACATGTGGGCCATTTACCATCCCCTGGAAGGGGCAAAATGGCTGTGCCCACGACTAGGCAACAGCTCTCAGGGTGGCGGTGGCCCTGGAAAGGACAGTAACATGGCACCAGGAGGATTGCAGTGGGCATGCACCACAAGAGTCTACAGAGTTTGGTACACACGAAAGTGAGAACAGTTTGTCCCAGAGGGTTTATTGAAGAGGGGGGACCATGACCTTTCAGCTCTGGGCTGAAGATCTGGGCATGTCCATTATTGATCTCATCCTCTGAAGAGGTGTGGACAGCTTCTAAGGGAAAAAAATCCACACAGATGACCAACTTACACTGAGCCCAGCCTCCTGACAAGGAGTGGGGCAACTCTCTGCCCAGGCAAAGAACCCTGAGAAGCAGCACAGCAGATGCTTCCCCACAGAAGACAGACTGGAAGAACAGGTGAACTACAACTTTATGGATCCAACAAGACTGTAAAACTCCAGTACCAGGGGAAAATAGAATATTGAGCTCCATGTGTTCTCTCATGACTCATTTATCTATCAGTCTAAAATTTTCCATTTCTTTTTTTTTTAACTTTATCCTGCTTCAACTAGATTCATATACTACCAGCTTAGGTTTTTTAAGTCGCTTTTTAACTTTTATTTTTTACGTCTACGTTTTATAGATATATGCTTCATTTTAGTCTTTCCACACTATTCAAATTTATATATATATATAATTTTTCATATAAATATAAAAAACATATATATAAGTTTTGCTTTCTTTGCAATTTTGGAATGTAGTGTCTTTTAACACACAGACAAAATTCAATGAGGAAGAAGTGGATACCTTGCTTAGTCCACCCTGTGAGATTATAGTCTCTCTTCACCACCCCCTTTTTTTTTGTTTTGTTTCATTTTGGTTTTGTATGTTTTTCTGTTGTGCCTTCTGACCACTTCAGATTTCTCTAGGGTGTTTTATAATGCTTGGGTTCTGGTTGATATTTTGGACTCTGCTCATTTGCTCACCCACCCTTCTCAGGGCAAAATGACTAGAAGGAGGAATTCACAATGAAAGAAAGAACAGAGATAATGTTCTCTGCAACAGAGCTTATCGATATGGATATAAGTAAGATGTCAGAGATGAAATTCAGGAGGGCAATTATAAAGTTAATAGCTAGGCTTGAAAACAGCATATATGACAGTATAGAATCTTTAAGGGTGGAAATGAGATCTAATCAGGCCAAACTTAAAAATGCTATGAATGAGACAGAGTCTAAATAGGATGCTTTAACAGCTAGAGACAATGATACAGAAGACAGAATAAGTGATCTAGAGGACAGGCTAATGGAAAGGAAGGAAGTTGAGGAAAAGAGAGAAAGAAAACTAATAGCCCATGAAGAAAGGCTTCAAGAAATTAATAATGCCCTGAAACGAACCAATGTCAGAATTATTGGGGTGTCTGAAGGGGTGGAGAGGGAGGGCCAGAAGGTATATTTGAGCAAATCATAGTTGAGAACGTCGCTAATCTTGGAAAAGAAACAAGCATTAAAGTCCAAGATGCAGAGAGGACACCTCCCAAAATAATAAAAATAGATCAACACCCAGACATATAATGGTGAAGCTTGCAGGTCTTAGAAAAAAAAGAAGCTATCCTGAGAGTAGCTAGGGAGAGAAGAATCCTTAGGTATGGTGGGAAGAATATCAGAATAAATCACAACTATCCACAGAAACCTGGCAGGCTAGAAAGGGCTGGCAAGACATATTCAGGGTATTAATTGAGAAGAACATGCAGCCAAGAATACTTTATCCAGCAAGGCTGTCATTCAGGACAGATGAAAAGATAAAGAGCTTCCAGGACTGGCAGAAACTGAAAGAATGTGTGACCATCATGCCAGCCCTGCAAGAAATATTAAGGGGATTCTATAAAAGAAGAAAGACACCAAGAGTAATATAGACCAGAAATTTACAGAGCCAATCCATAGAAACAGGGACTGTACAGACAATAGGATGGCAATAAACACATATCTTTCAGTAGTTACTCTCAATGTAAATAGCCTAAAAGCTCCTATGAAACAGCACAGGGTTGGAGACTGGATACAAAGACAGGACCCATACATATGCTGTCTACAAGACACTCATTTTGAACGGAGAGACACCTCCAGACTGAAAGAGAGGGATGGAGAACAATTTTTCATGCCAAAGGACCTCAAAAGAAAGCTGGGGTAGCTATTCTTATATCAGACAAATTAGCATTTAAACCAACGACTGTATTAAGAGACATAGAGGGACAGTATATCATACTTAAAGGGTCTATCAAAAAAGAAGATCTAACAATTGTAAATGTCTATGTCCACAACATGGGAGCAGCCAATTACATAGGCCAACTGTTAGCCAAAATAAAGAATTATATCATCAATAATACATTAGTAGTAGGAGATTTTAAAAATCCACTCTCAGCAATGGAAAGATCATCTAAGCAGATCAACAAAGAAACAAGAGCTTTGAAGGACACATTGGACCAGATGGACTTCGTAGATATATACAGAACATTCCACCCTAAAACAACAGAATACTCATTCTTCTCGAGTGCACATGGAACTTTCTCCCAAATAGACCACATATAAGGTCACAAATCAGGTCTCTACCAATACCAAAAGATTTGGGATTATTCCCTGCCTGACATTAGACCACACTGCCTGGAAACTGGAACTCAATCACAAGAAAAAAATTGGAAGGAATTCAAACACTTTTAAGTTAAAGAGCATCCTGCTAAAGAAAGATTGGGTCAACCAGGAAATTAAATAACTTAAACAATTCATGGAAACTAATGAGAATGAAAACACTTCAGTCCAAAACCTATGGGATACTGAAAAGGTGGTCCTAAGTGGGGAAATACATAGCCAACCAAGCCTCTCTCAAAAAATTAGAAAAATCCCAAATGCACAGGCTACCCTTATACCTAAAGGAGCTGGAGAAAGAACAGCAAATAAAACCTAAACCAAGCAGGATAAGAGAAATAATAAAGATTAGAGCAGAGATCAATGAAATAGAAACCACAAAAAAGTAGAACAGATCAATGAAACTAGAAGCTGGTTTTTTGAAAAAGTTAATAAGATTGATAAACCACTGGCCAGACTTATCCAAAAGAGAGAGAGAGTGAAAGGACCCAAATTAATAAAATCATGAATGAAAGGGGAGAGATCACAACTAATACCAAGGAAATAGAAACAATTATTAGAAATTATTACCAGCAACTATATGCCAACAAATTAAGCAACCTGGAAGAAGTGGATGCCTTCCTGGGAACTTATAAACTACCAAGACTGAAACAGGAAACAGACCAATAACCAATTGAAGCTGCAATCAAAAACCTCCCAAAAAACAAGAGTCCAGGGCCTGATGGCTTTCATGGGAATTCTACCAAACATTTAAAGAGGAAATCATACCTATTCTCTTGAAGCTGTATCAAAACTAGAAACAGAAGGAAAACTTCCAAACTCTTTCTATGAGGCCAGCATTACCTTGATCCCAAAACCAGGCAAAGACCCCATCCAAAGAATTACAGACAAATATCCCTGATGAACATGGATGCCAAAATATTAATAAGATCCTAGCCAAGAGAATCCAACAGTACATTAAAAGGATTATTCACCAAGACCAGGTGGGATTTATTCCTGGGATGCAAGGGTGGTTTAACTTTAGGAAATCAATCACTGTGATACAGCACATTAATAAAAGAAAGGACAAGAACATATGATCTTCTCAATTGATACAGAAAAAGCATTTGACAAAATACAGCATCCCTTCCTGATTAAAACTCTTCAGAGTGTAGGAATAGAAGGAACATACCTCAACATCATAAAAACCATCTATAAAAGCCCACAGTGAATATCATTCTCAATGGGGAAAAACAGAGCTTTTCCCTTAAGATCAGGAACACAACAGTGATGCCCACTCTCACGACTATTGCTCAACATAGTGCTAGAAGTCTAAGCCTCAGCAATCAGACAACAAAAAGAAATAAAAGGCATTTAAATTGGCAATGAAGAAGTCAAACTTTCTTTGCAGATGACGTAATACTTTATGTGGAAAACCCAAAAAACTCCACCCCAAAATTGCTAGAACTCAAGCAGCAATTCAGCCACGGGGCAGGATACAGAAATAAATGCACAGAAATCAATTGCATTTCTATAAACTAACAATAGGACTGAAGAATGAGAACTTAAGGAATCAAACCCCTTTTACAATTCCACCAAAAAACCATAAAGTACCTAGGAGTAAACCTAATCAAACAGGTAAAGGATCTGTAATTTAGAAACTACAAAACACTTATGAAAGAAATGGAGGAAGACACAAAGATATGGAAAAACATTCCATGTTCTTGGATTGGAAGAACAAACATTGTTAAAATGTCTATGCTGCCCACAGCAATCTACACTTTCCATGCAATCCCTATCAAAATACCATTGATATTTTTCACAGAGCTGGAACAAATGATCTTAAAATTTGTATGGAAGTAGAAAAGACCCTGATTCACCAGGGGAATGTTGAAAAGGAAAACCAAGGCTGGTGCATCACAGTGCCTGACTTCAAGCTATTTACAAGGCTGTGATCACCAAGACAGCATGGTACTGGCACAAAAACAGACATTTATATCAATGGAACAGAAGAGAGGACCCAGAAATGGACGCTTAACTCTATGGTCTGCTAATCTTCTACAAAGCAGGAAAAAATATCCAATGAATAAAAGACAGTCTCTTCAATAAATGGTGCTGGGAAATTGGACAGATACATATAGAAGAATGAAACTGGACCAGTCTCTTGCACCATACACAAAGATAAACTCAAAATGGATGAAAGACCTCAAAGTGAGACAGGAATCCATCACAATCCTAGAGGAGAACACAGGCAGTAACCTCTTCGACCTCGGCTGCAGCAACTTCTCGCAAGACACGTGCCTAAAGGCAAGGGAAACAAAAGCCAAAATGAACTATTGGGACTTCATCAAGATAAAAAGCTTCTGCACAGCAAAGGAAACAGTCAACAAAACAAAGAGGCAACCCACAGAATGGGAGAAGATATTTGCAAATGACACTACAGATAAAGAGCTGGTATCCAAGATCTATAAAGAACTTACCAAACTCAACACCCAAAAACAAATAATCCAATCAAGAAATGGGCAGAAGTCATGAACAGACACTTCTCCAAAGAAGACATAGAAATGGCTAACAGACACATGAAAAGAAATGCTCCGCATCACTTGCCATCAGGGAAATACAAATCAAAAACACAATGAGATGCCACCTTACATCAGTCAGTATGGCTAAAGTTAACAAGACAGGGACCAACAAATGTTGGCGAGGATATGGAGAAAGGGAACCCTCTTACATTGTTGGTGGGAATGCAAACTGAAACAGCCACTCGAAAAAACAGTATTGAGGTTCCTCAAGATGTTAAAAATAGAGCCACCCTACAACCCAGCCATTGCACTACTAGGTACTTACCCCAAAGATACAGGTGTAGTGGAAAGAAGGGGTACCTGTACCCCAATGTTCAAAGTAGCAATGTCCACAATAGCCAAACTGTGGAAGGAACTGAGATGTGAATGGATAAAGAAGATGTGGTTCATATACACAATGGAATATTATTCACAAAGGATGAATACCTACCATTTACATCGACATGGATGGAACTGGAGGTTATTATGCTAAGTGAAATAAGTTAATCAGGGAAAGACAATTATTGCACGATTTCACTCATATGTGGAATATAAGGAATAGTGCAGAGGATCATAGGGAAGGGAGGGAAAACTGAATGGATAGAAAGCAGAGGGAGACAAACCATGAGAGACTTTTGAGTCTGGGAAACAAACTGAGGGCTGTGGAAAAGGAAGTGGGTGTGGGGATGGGGTAACTGGGTGACGGGCATTAAGGAGGGCACGTGATGTGATGAGCACTGGGTGTTATATGCAACTAATGAATTGTTGAACACTACATCACAAAATAATGATGTACTGTATGTTGGCTTATTGGATTTAAATTTAAAAAAGAAGAAGACAATAGAGAATCCTTTAGTATAGAGATGTAAGAACTAAAACTACTCAGGCCAAAATTGAAAATGCTACAACTGAAATGCAGTCCCAAGTGGAGTCCATAAAAATGATGATGAAAAAAGGAGAATGGTGAATAAGTGATGTAGAAGATAAAATTATGGAAAACAAAGAAGTTGAAAAGAAGGAAATAAAAATATTATATCACGAAGGTAGATTTAGGCCACTCAGCAATTCCATAAAAATGAAATATTATCCATATTATAGGACATTCATCCCCAAAGATGAAGAGTGGTAAAAAGGGGCTGAAGGTTTATTCAAACAATAGATAGCTGAGAACCTCACTAATCCAGGTAAGGAAACAGGCATTCAAGTCCAAGAGGCACAGAGAACCCATAACAGCAAAATTGGTCAACCAATTCTGAAGAAGAATGGGACAAGAGAACCTGAACCCACAAGGGGAGACACATAAGGCTAGCCAGTAGTCCTTCCTGGGAGGCCAGAAAGGCCTTGAATGATATATTCAATCTGCTAAATGGGAATAATATGAATCAACATACTTTATCCAAGAGTTACTCTAGATGTAAATTACTCTGAATATAAACACACTAAATGCTCCAATGGTCAACCAGGAAATTAAAGATTTCAAAAAACACATGGAAACCAAAGAAAACAAATACATGTCAGTTCAAAACCTTTCAGATGTAGCAAATGTTGTCCTAGAGGGAAACACATAGCAATCCAGGCCTTCCTCAATAAGGAAGAAAAGTCTCAAATACACAACCTAACCTTAAACCTAAAGGAGCTGGAAGAAGAACAACAAAGCCTAATACAGCAGGAGAAGAGAAATTATAAATATTATAGCAAAAATCAATGATATAGAATTAAAAAGAAACAGCAGAACAGATCAACAAAACAAGAAATTGGTTCTTTGGAAGAATTCACTAAATTGATAAACCCCTAGCAGACTTATCGAAAAGAAAAGAGGACCCAAATATAAAATCATAAATGAAAGAGGAGAGATTACAACCAACACAGCAGAAATACAAACAATTCTAAAAGAATATTATGAGCAATTATATACCAAAGAATTAGGTAATCTGGAAAAATGGATGCATTCCTAGAAACACATAAACTACCAAAACTGAAACAGGAGAAAATAGAAAACCTGAACAGACCCATAACCAGCAAAGAAATTGAAGCAGTAATCAAAAATCTCCCAAGAAACAAGAGCCCAGGGCTGGAGAGCTTCCCAGGGGAATTCTGCCAAACATTTAAGGAAGAATAATACCTATTCTTCTGAAGCTCTTTCAAAAATAGAAATGTAGGGAAAACTTCCAAACTCGTTCTATGAGGCCAGCATTACCCTGATCCCAAAACCAGACAAAGACCCCACCAAAAAGGAGAATTACAGACCAGTATCCCTGATGAACATGGATACAAAAATTTTCACCAAGGTACTAGCCAATAGGATCCAATAGTACATTAAAAGGATTATTCCCCATGACCAAGTGGGATTTATTCCTGAGATGCAGGGGTAGTTCAACACCTGCAAATCAATCAAAGTGATACACCACATTAATAAAAGAAAGAATAACTATATAATCCTCTCAATAGATGCAGAAAAAGCAATTGATAAAATGCAGCATCCATTCTTGATAAAAAACGTTCATAACATAGGAACATAATATCTTAAAGGCCATATATGATAACTATTTTCATCCTCAGTGGGGACAAACTAAGTTTTCCCTAAGGTCAGGAACACACAGGGATGTCCACTCTCATCACTGTTGTTCAACATACTACTGGAAGTCCTAGCCTCACCAATCAGACAACAAAAGGAAATAAAAGGCATCCAAATCAGCAAGGAAGAAGTCAAACATTCACTCCTAACAAACAACATGATACTCTATGTAGAAAACCCAAAAGACTCCACCCCAAAATCGCTACAGCTGTTACAGGAATTGAGCAAAGTCACAAGATATAAAATCAATGCATTTCTATACACTAGAGATGAAGTAGCAGAAAGAGAAATCAAGGAATTAATCCCATTTACAATTGCACCCAAACCCATAAGATACCTAAGAATAAACCTAACCAAAGAGGTAAAGGATCTGTACATTGAAAACTATAGAACAGTTATGAAAGAAATCGAGAAAGACACAAAGAAATGGAAAAATATTCCATGGTATTGGATTAGAAGAATAAATATTGTTAAAATGTCTATACTACCCAAAGCAATCTACACATTCAGTGCAATCCCTACCAAAATACCATTAACATTTTCCACAGAGCCGAGACAAACAATCCTAAAATTTGTATGGAACCAGAAAAGACCCCAAATAGTCAAAGGAATGTTGAGAAAGAAATGCAAAGTTGGAGGCACCACAATCCCGGGCTTCAAGCTGTGTTACAAAGCTGCAATCATCAAGACAGTATGGTACTGGCACAGAAACAGACACACAGATCAGTGGAACAGAATAGAGAGCCCAGAAATGCACACTCAACTCTATGGTCAACTAATCTTCAACAAAGCAGGAAAGAATATTCAATGGAAAAATGGTGTTGAGAAACCTGGATAGCCACATGTAGAAGAATGAAACTGGACCACTTTCTAACACCATACACAAAAATAGACTAAAAATGGATGAAAGACCTAAATGTGTGACAGGAATCCATCAAGATCCTAGAGGAGAACACAGACTGTAACCTATTTGACCTTGGCTGAAAAACTTCCTAGAAACATCGCCAAAGGTAAGGGAAACAAAAGCAATAATGAACTATTGGGACTTCATCAGGATAAAAATTTCTGCACAGCCAAGGAAACAAACAACCTAAAAGACAACCTATAAAATGGGAGAAGATATTCACAAATGACATATCAGATAAAGGTCTAGTATCCAAAATCTATAGAGAACTTATCAGGCTTAACATCCAAAAAACAAAAAATCCTGTCAAGAAATTGGCAGAACACGTGAATAGACACTTTCCCAAAGAACTAAGAGACTCATGAAAAAAATGCTCAACATCACTCATCACCAGGGAAATATAAACCAAATCTCAAAACCACAATGAGATCCTAGTTCACACTTGTCCGAGTGGCTAAAATTAACAATTCAGGAAACAACAGATGTTGGCGAGGATGTTGGTGGGAAAGCAAACTGGTACAGCCACTCTGGAAAACAATATGGAGATTCCTCAAAAAGTTAAAAATAGAGCTACCCTATGACCCAGGAATTGCACTACTAGGTATTTATCCAAAGGATACAAAAATAGTGATTCAAAGGGGCACATGCTCCCCAATGTTTATAGCAGCAATGTCCACAATAGCCAAAATATGGAAAGAGTACATCAACTGATGAATGGATAAAGAAGAAGTGGTAAATATATACCATGGAATATTACTCAACCAACCAAAACATGAAATCTTGTCATTTGCAATGATGTGGATGGAACTAAAGGGTACTATACTAAGTGAAATAAGTAGGTCAGAGAAAGACAAATACCATATGATTTCACTTATGTGGAATTTCAGAAACAAAGCAGATGAACATAGGGGAAGGGAAAGAAAAATAAAATAAGATAGAGAGGGAGGCAAATCATAAGAGACTGTTACCTATAGGGAACAAATTGAGGATTGCTAGAGGGGAAGTGTGTTGGAATTGGTAATTTGGTGATGGGCATTAAGGACTGGCACTTGATGTAATGAGAGCTGGTGTTACATGCAACTGATGAAATCACTAAACTCTACCCTGAAACTAATAATATACTATATGTTAACTAACTTGAATTTAAATTAAAGTAAAATAAAATTCGCACTGTTTCACCAGGGTCCCCACATAATTCATAACACGAAAGATACAGTGGCATAATGTAATATTCACATATTTCAATCTAAATAGTAGTCAGCCTTTTACAAGTTAATTAGATTTAACACTTGTTTCCTGTGGGTTTAAAAAGGTTTATCCTCTATAATAAAGTTTGATTTCAAAGTTCTTTAATGGCATAACTATGGCAGAGTATCAAAATAGTCATTTATAAAGGTGTTTTCAAATAATTTCAAATGTCAGAAACTTGCAATGTCTAATATTCCTTCATTTAGATTCTCCAGTGGCTTAATGATGTGCATTTGCTCCTTCACAGAAATTCTCAGTGTATTTTTCCTAGTTTAGTCACAATTTAACTCAATGATAGTACACAACTCACACATCAGCATAACAATGTTGAAAATCTAATCCACAGACCCACTTCAATATGAGTGTTACCAAGTACAACTACATAAAAAAAAATACATCTTTCTTCATCCCAATTCTGAGACTATTCCTTATTTTCATAACCTTGATTAATTTAAGGAGTTCAGATTTCTTCAACTCATCATATGCAGTTTCAGGCATCATTGTATTCCTGATTTTAGAGAAGTTTTCAGTGTTTCATCATTGAATATAATGTGAACTGTGAGTTTGTTGTATGTGGCCTTTATTATGCTGATGTATTTTACTTCCATACAAAATTTTTTGGTGGTTTTATATGAAAGAATGTTATATTTTGTCAAATTTATTTTTGCATCTACTGAGATGATCATATGATTTTATCTTTAATTCTATTAATGTGATATATCATATTTATTGATTTGCATATGTTGAACCATCCTAGCCCCTCAGAAATAAATGTTACTTGGTCATGGTGTATAATCCTTTTAATGTTTTTTGAATTTGGTTTCTTAATATGTTTTGAGAATTTTTGCATCTATATTCATCAGGTCTATAGTTTTCTTTTCCTTTAGAGTCCTTATCTGGGTTGATATCAGTGTAATGTTGGCCTCATATAAAGAGTTTGAAAGTGTTCCTATTCTTAAACTCTTTTTTTGTAAGGATTTGAGAAGTTCTTCATTAAACATTTGGTAGAATTTACTGGCTGTTTAGTCATGGGTTTTCTATACAACTAGTGTTTTCAGAATATTATAGTAAACCTTATACTGGTGTATCAAGTGCAGTGATGTACTATTGGTTAGTACACAGGTTTTTTGCAAACTGAGTGTAGCTCAAACTCTGAGTTTTGGGAAGTGCACATCTTTTGACTGAGCAGAGCTGTAGCATGTACACCTATAGAGAAGGATGGTTCTGGTCCAGCACAAGGTGGTGTCAGGATCTCCTGAGTCACACAGAGAGAGATCATTCCCCTTCTGGAGTACATTTGGAGGAGGGTATATTGCCTCTCCAAGGACAAAAGACCATGCAGGCACCAGCAAAGGCCTTCCATTGGCAGGTCAAAGAGGCACACATAGAGGGTGGATAACCTGGATGCTGCTTTTTGTTGTCTACACCATAGAGTTTGCACACTGCAGAAGCATAGACTGTGTTAGTGGTTCAAAGGGCACTAGTAAGAGCACAGAAAGGCTCTAATCCAAGGAGGGAGCAGATCCAAGGAGTGCCAGCTCCTTTAAGATTTGGAGTTTTGAATCCCAGCCATGCACCAAAGAGAAAAAGCAGGAGAGCTGTTCAGCCAGGCATGTTCATGGCCCTCAACTTTTTGTTGGGCTTCCTGAACATGGAGATGGGAAATCCCCTGTCCATTGGCAAGAGACTGGGGTAACACTATTTTATGATCACTACAAACACAGTTGGACTTCAGAGAGCAACACAGCAGCCCCCAGTGAAGGTGGAAGCCCCTTACATCAAACCCCGCCCCCCATGCTTGGCAAATGCTTTTTTTTACTGGGGCAGGATTGACTCAGAGCCAGCGCAACAGACCTCTCCCCCAGAGGAGCAACAGGCAGCATGCCACAAGCACCATACAGTGCTTCAGCATCCCCTTCAGTTCTGGTGGAAATAGGACCACGCTGTATTTCTTTTCTTCCTTTTTTTTTTTTTTTTTTTGAATCAGGCTTATACTTTGGTTTTCTTTTCATTTCCTTTTTGTTTTTTTCTTCTTTTTTTGGATCAGGCTTCTTTTCTTTTTTTGATAGAAATGATCAAATTTTTGTTTTATTTTATTTTTTAAAGATTTTACTTTCAAGCAATCTCTACACCCAATGTGGGGCTTGAACTAACAACCCCAAGATCAAGAGTTGCATGCTCAACCAACAGAGCCAGCTAGACACCACAAAGATCAAATTTTTATTTATTTTTTATTTTTTTCAATTTGATATTTTATCTTATTTTATCACTATTTACTATGTTCAGTTAGCCAACCTATAATACATCATTAGTTTTTGATGAAGTGTTCAACGATTCATTAGTTGCATAAAACACCCAGTGCTCATCACATCATGTGCCCTCCACAATACCAATCACTCGGTTACCCCAACTCCCCCCCATTCCTCTCCCTTCTGTAATCCTCAGTTTGTTTCCTGGAGTCCAGAGTCTCATATTTTGTCTCCCTTCTGAATTCTTCCAATTCAGTTTCCCCTCCCTTCCCCTGTGGTCCTCCACACTGCTCATTTCTTGACTGGATTTTTTGTTCTTTGGGTGTTAAGTCTGATAAGTTCTTTATAGATTTTGGATACTAGACCTTTATCTGATATGTCATTTGTGAATATCTTCACTCATTCCATAGTTGTGTTTTAGGTTTGTTGACTCTGTAGAAGCCTTTTATCTTGATGAAGTTCCAATAGTTCATTATTGTTTTTGTTTCCCTTGCCTCTGCAGACGTGTCTAGGAAGAAGTTTTTCAGCCAGGGTCAAATAGGTTACAGTCTGTGTTCTCCTCTAGGATCTTGATGGATTCCTGTCACACATTTAGGTCTTTCATCCATTTTTAGTCTATTTTTGTGTATGGTGTTAGAAAGTGGTCCAGTTTCATTCTTCTACATGTGGCTATCCAGGTTTCTCAACACCATTTTTCCATTGAATATTCTTTCCTGCTTTGTTGAAGATTAGTTGACCATAGAGTTGAGTGTGCATTTCTGGGCTCTCTATTCTGTTCCACTGATCTGTGTGTCTGTTTCTGTGCCAGTACCACACTGTCTTGATGATTGCAGCTTTGTAATACAGCTTGAAGCCCAGGATTGTGATGCCTCCAACTTTGCATTTCTTTCTCAACATTCCTTTGACTATTTGGGGTCTTTTCTGGTTCCATACAAATTTTAGGATTGTTTGTCTCAGCTCTGTGGAAAATGTTAATGGTATTTTGATAGGGATTGCACTGAATGTGTAGATTGCTTTGGGTAGTATAGACACTTGAACGATATTTGTTCTTCCAACACAATACCACAGAATATTTTTCCATTTCTTTGTGTCTTTCTCGATTTCTTTCATAACTGTTCTATAGTTTTCAATGTACAGATCCTTTACCTCTTTGGTTAGGTTCATTCCTACATATCTTATGGCATTTCTTTCCATTGTAAATGGGATCAATTGCTTGATTTCTCTTTCTGCTGTTTCATTGTTGGTGTATAGAAATTCAATGGACTTCTGTGCAATGATATATCCTGCAACATTGCTGAATTCCTTCATCAGTTCTAGTTATATTTTGGTGGAGTCTTTTGGGTTTTCTACATAGAGTATCATGTCATCTGCAAAAAGTGAAAGTTTGATTTCTTCTTTGCTGATCTGGATGCCTTTTAGTTCTTTTTGTTGTCTGATGGATGAGACTAAGACACTCAGTACTATGTTCAACAACAGTGATGAGAGTGGACATCCCTGTCTTGTTCCTGACCTTATGGGAAAAGCTCTCAGTTTGTCCCCATTGAGGATGATATTACCTGAGGGTATTTCATATATGGCCTTTATGATGTGGAGTTATGTTCCTTCTATCCCTAAATTGTGACCTTTTTTTCAAGAAAGGATGTTGTATTTTGCCAAATGCTTTTTCTGCTCCTATTGAAAGGGTCATATAGTTCTTATCCCTTCTTTTATTAATGTGGTGTGTCCCATTGATTGATCTACAGATGTTGAATCCCCCCTGCATCTCAGGAATAAATGAGATTAATAAATTAAATAAATATATTTAATAAATCATTTATTAAATAAATGATTTAATAAATCATTAAAAGGTGAATAAACCTTTTAATGTACTATTGGATCCTATTAGCGTGTATCTTGGTGAGAATTTTCACATTCATGTTCATCAGGGATATTGCTCTGCAATTCTCTTTAGTGGGTTCTTTGTCTAGTTTTGGGATCAAGGTGATGCTGGCCTTGTAGAATGAGTTTGGAAGTCTTCCTTTCATTAATATTCTTTGGAATATTTTCAGAAAAACTGTATTAATTCTTCCTTAAGTGGTTGGTAGAATTCCCCTGGGAATCCATCTAGCCCTGGACTCTTGTTTGTTGGGAGATTTTTCATTACTGTTTCAATTTTTTTGCTGGTGGGTCTGTTCAGGTTTTCTATTTCTCCCTGAGTTTAGGTAGCTTGTGTGTTTCTAGGAATGCGTCCATTTCTTCCAGATTCCCTGATTTGTTGGCATACATTTGCTCATAATATTCTATTACAATTGTTTGTATTTCTGTGGTGTTGGTTGTGATCTCCCTCTTTCCTTTGGGATTTTATTTGGGTCCTTTCTCTTTTCTTTTGGATAAGTGTGTCTAGGGGTTTATCAATTTGGTTAATTCATTCAAATAACCAGTACCTAGTTTCATTGATCTGTTCTACTTTTTTAAATTCTATATCATTGATTTCTGCTCTAATCTTTATTATTTCTCCTATCCTGCTGGATTTAGGCTTTAATTGCTGTTCTTTTTCCCAGCTTCTTTAGGTGTAAGATTAGGCTGTGTATTTGAGACTTTTCTTCCTTCTTAAGGTAGGCATGTACTCTACCTCCCAAAGGTTTTGGACTATCACCTCTTCATTTTCATTTGCTTCCATGTATTTTTTTAATCCTTCTTTATTTCCTCTCAACCGATTCACTCTTCAGTAGGATGTTCTTTAACCTCCATGTATTTGTGATTCTTCCAAATTTTTTCTTGTGGTTGACTTCACAGCATTGGGGTCTGGAACTATATATTGTATGATCTCCATCTTTTTGGACCAGTTGAGGCCTGATTTGTGACCCAGTATGTGATCTCTTATGGAGAATGTTCCATATGCACTCAAAAAGAATTATATTCAGTTGCTTTAGGATGAAATGCTCTGAATATATCTGCTAAGTCCATCTAGTTCAGTACGTCTTTCAAAGCCCTTCTGCTTAGATGATCTGTCCATTGCTGTGAGTAGGGTGTTAAAGTCTCCTACGATTATTATAGTATTATCAATGGATTTCTTTATATTAGCTATTAATTGATGTATATATTTGACTGCTCCCAAGTTAGGGGCATTTTTGCAATTGTTAGATCTTCCTTTTGGATACAACCCTTTATTAAGATATAGTGTCCTTCTTCATCTCTTATTATAGTCCTTGATTTAAAATCTAGTTTCTTTGATATAAGGATGTCTATTGTAGCTTTCTTTTGATAATAAATGGTTCTCCACCCCTTCACTTTCAATCTGGAGGTGTCTGTGGGTCTAAAATGAGTCCTTTGTAGGCAGCATATTGATGGGTCTTGTTTTTTTTTAATCCATTCTGATACCCTATGTCTTTTGATTGGAGCATTTTGTCAATTTACATTCAGAGTAATGATTGAAAGATACGAATTTAGTGCCATTGCATTACTGTAAAGTTGCTGTTCCTGTAGCTTGTCTCTGTTCCTTTCCAGTCTTTATTCTTTTGGCCTCTCTTTCTGCTCAAAAGGTCCTCTTTAATATTTCTTACAGGACTGGTTTAGTGTTCACAAACTCCTTTAGTTTTTGTTTGTCCTGGAAACTCTTTATCTCTCCCTCTATTCTGAATGACAGCCTTGCTGGATAAAGTATTCTTGGCTGCATATTTTTCCTATTTAGCAGGTTGAATATATCATGCCAGTCCTTTCTGGCCTCCCTGGTCTCTGTGGACAGGTCTGCTGCCAGCCTTATGTGTCTACCCTTGTAGGTTGAAGACCTCTTGTTCCGAGCTGTTTTCAGACTTGTCTCCTTTTGTTCTTATTTTGCAAGTTTCACTATGATATGTCATGAGGTTAACCTATTTTTGTTCATCTTGAGGGGGGTTCTCTGTGCCTCTTGGACTTGAATGCCTGTTTTCTTCCCCAGATTAGGGAAGTTCTCACCTATAATTTGTTAAAATAACCTTTCTGTCCCTTTTTCCCCACTCTTCTTCTTCTGGGACTCCTATGATTCAGATATTATTTTGTCTTATAGAATTGTTTAGTTCCCTAAGCCTACCTTCATGATCTAATAGTTTTCTTTTCCTCCTCTTTTCAGCTTCTTTATTTTCCATAATTTTATTCTCTATATCTATTTTCTCCTCTGCTTCTTCTATCCTCACTGTTATTATATCCAAACTATTTTGTATCTCAGTTATAGCATTTGTATTTCAGCCCGACTAGTTTTTAGGTCCTTTATATCTGCAGCAAGAGTCACTCTGGTGTCTTCTATGTGTTTTTCAAGTCCAGCTAGTCGTCTAATGACTGTTGATCTAAATTCTTGTTCAAATACCTTGCATATATCTGCATTCAGCCAGTCTCTGCCATGATATCTTCTGGCCCTTTCTTTGGGGAGAATTCCTCTGTCTTGTAACTTGGGCTAAGTTTCTATCTTTTGCCTGTTATGAAAGCTTGTTATATTTCTTGCACCTCAGATGAATGCTATATTAAAAAGAGGTCATATACTGTCTGGGGGCTGACACTTAAAAAAGTGTTTCTGGTGTATATGCTGAGTGCACTCTGCTGTTGCATTTTGGCTGCTCTTTCCCACTGGTCATTCCTCTGCAGAGTTACTCCTTGATTGCAATGGGGAGTGCTTGGACCTTTATCTAGGTATACTTTGATTTGTTGGCTAAAAAAACCTCAGGGAGAGAAGAGAGAAAGAAAAAAAAGAGAAACAAAAAAAAGGAGAAAAAGAAAAGCCTGCTTCCAAAATAAATAAATAAATAAATAAAAGGAAAAGAGGAAAGGGAATGAAGAAAACCAGACAGCCAAAAACAACAACAACAACAAAACTATTACCCTGGGGAGGCAAGAAGGTGGAGGAGTAGGGGACCCTATTTCAACAAGTCCCCTGAATTTAGCTGGATATCTACCAAACCATTTGGAACACTCACAAAATCAGCCTGAGATGTAAGAATCTATATCAGGATCTCTACAAGCAGAAAAAGTAGCAGTCGTGAGGTATGAAGGGTGGAGTTGTGATTCTGTGGGCAGATATCACAGGATAAGCAGAAGGGGGAGTGAGCCGCCATAAGCTGGCACCCAGAAAGTGATATAACACTGGAGGACAAAAGTATCCTGCGCTGGGGACTGGGCACAAACTCACAGAATAGTATCAGACAGAAGAGGGCTTTAGAGCAGCCCCCAGGTAGGATCCAGGAGCAGTGAGTGCACACCCCTAAAACCTGGGGCGGCTCATGGTTTTAGAAGCACAAAGGTCAGAGACACCCCCCAGCCCTGGGACTAAACTCTGGGAGAGTTGCTGTGGGCAAACACCACTGCAGGAGGCTATAGTTTTTAGCAGCTCATACAGAAACAGAGACTGTGTGTCCTGGAGGGCTCAGTGAAGAGCAGACTATGATTTCTCTGCTCTGGGATCGAGGTTTGGGTGGGGCCATTTCTGCTCTGAATCTCAGAACAGGCGTGGAAAGCTGCCAGAGAACAAAAGCTCAAAAATCCTGTTTCCACAGAGCCCACTTCCCCAAATAGGGAGCAGGGCAACTCTGCCCAAGCAGGGTTGCCTGAGTAACAGCGTGGCAGGCCCCTCCCCCAGAAGACAGGCTGGAAGAACAAGAGGACAACAACCCTAAGGTCCCTATAAAACAGGAGCATCTTGCTTGGGTCATGGTTATACTTTGGACTCCGTACATTCCCTCAACCACCCCTCAAGAGAATGACTAAGAGGAGGAACCCCCAACAAAGAAAAGAATCAGAGACTGTGGCCTTTGTCACAGACCTAGTGGATATGGATATAACCAAGATGTCAGAAATAGACTTCAGAGTAGCAATTATGAAGTTGATATCTAGGCTTGAGAAAAATATGACCAACAATATAGAATCTCTAAGGGCTGAAATGAGATCTAATCAGGCCAAAATAAAAAATGCTATGAATAAGATGCAGCCTAAACTGGATACCCTGAAGCCAGGGTAAATGAGGCAGATGAACGAATTAGTGAGCTAGAAGATAAGACAATAGAAAGGAAGGAAATCAAGGAGGCCTGTGATAATCAGCTAAAAGCCCATGAGAACAGACTGAGAAAGATGAATGACACAATGAAACCTTCCAATGTCAGAATTATTGGGATCCATGAGGGGGTAGAGAGAGAGAGAGAAAAGACTAGAAGCTATATTTGATCAAATCGTAGCTGAGAACTTCCTTAATCTGGGGAAGGAAATAAGCATTCATGTCCAGGAGGCAGAGAGCACCCCTCCCAAGATCAATGAGAACAGACCAATGCCCTGTAATTTAATAATAAAACTTGCAAATCATCCTGAGAGCAGCTAGGAGGAAGAGATTTCTTACATACAGAGGGAGGAATATCAGAATAACCTCAGACCTGTCCACAGAGACCTGGCAAGCCAGAAAGGGTTGGCAAGACACATTCAGGGTACTAAATGAAAAGAACATGCAGCCAAGGATACTTTATCCAGCAAGGCTGTCATCCAGAATGGACAGAGAGATAAAGAGCTTCCAGGAATGGCATAAACTGAAAGAATATGTGACCACCAAGCCGGCCCAGCAAGAAATATTAAGGGGGTTCTATAAAAGAAGAAAGACCCCAAGAGTAATATAGACCAGAAATTTACAGAAACAATCTATAGAAACAGGGAATTCACAGGCAATATGATGGCACTAAACTCATATATTTCAATAGTCACTCTCAACATGAACAGCCTAAATGCTCCCATGAAACAGGACAGGGTTGCAAATTGGATAAAAAGACATGACTCATCCATATGCTGTCTACAAGAGACGCATTTTGAACCTAAAGTTACATCCAGATTGAAAGTGAGGGGATGGAGAACCACTTATCATGTCAATGGACCTCAAAAGAAAGCTGGGGTAGCAATTCTCATATCAGACGAATTATATTTTAAGCTGAAGACTGTAGTAAGAAATGCAGAGGGACACTACATCACACTTGAAGTGTCTTTCCAATAAGAAGGTCTAACAATTATAAATATATATGCCCCCAACATGGGAGCAGCCAACTACATAAGCCAACTGTTAACCAAAATAATGAATCATGTTGATAATACTTTAATAATAGGAGACCTCAACACTCCACTCTCAACAATGAACAGATGATCTAAGCAGTAGATCAACAAAGAAACAAGAGCTTGGATGGACACATTGGACCAGATGGACCTTGTAGATATATACAGAACATTCCACCCTAAAACAACAGAATACTCATTCTTCTCAAATGCACACAGAACTTTCTCCAGAATAGAACACATAGTGGGTCAAAAATCAAGTCTCAACTAATACCAAAATATTGAGTTTATTCCCTGCATATTTTCAGACCACAGTGCTTTGAAACTGGAACTCAATCACAAGAAAAAAATTGGAAGAAGGAATTCAAACACTTGGAAGTTAAAAAGCATCCTGCTAAAGAATGATTGGGTCAACCAAGAAATTAAAGAAGAACTTAAACAGTTATGGAACTGTTTAAGCTAGGAGTTTAAGAACTTAAACATTCATGGAAACCAATGAGAACAAAAACACTTCAGTCCCAAACCTATGTGATACTGCAAAGGTGGTCCTAAGGGGGAAATACATAGCCATCCAATCCTCACTCAAAAAGGTAGAAAAATCCCAAATTCACAAGCTAACCTTACACCTAAAGGAGCTGGGGAAAGAACAGCAAATAAAGCCTAAACCAAGCAGGAGAAGAGTAATAATAAAGATAAGAGCAGAAATCAATGAAATAGAAACTAGAACAGTAGAACAGATCAATGAAACCAGAAGTTGGTTCTTTGAAAGAATTAATAAGATCAATAAAACTCTGGCTTATCTAAAAGAAAAGAGAAAGGACCCAAATTAATAAAATTATGAATGAAAGGGAAGAGATCATGACTAACACCAGGAAATAGAAACAATTATTAGAAATTAGTACCAGCAACTATATGCCAACAAATTAAGCAACCTGGAAAAAATGGATGCCTTCTTGGAAACTTATAAACTACCAAGACTGAAACAGGAAGAGGTAGAATATCTGAACAGACCAATAACCAATTGAAGCAGTAATCAAAAACCTCCCAAAAAACAAGAGTACAGGGCCAGATGGCTTCCCAGGGGAATTCTACCAAACATTTAAAGAGGAAATCATACCTATTCTTCTAAAGCTGCATCAAAAACTAGAAACAGAAGGAAATCTTCCAAACTCATTCTATGAGGCCAGCACTACCTTGATCCCAAAACCAGGCAAAGACCCGATCCTAAAGGAGAATCACAGACCAATATCCCTGATTAACATGGATATCAAAATACCCTAATATCTTGGTAGCCAATAGGATCCTACAGCACATTGAAAGGATTATCCATCACGTGATTATCCATCATGACTAGGTGGGATTTATTCCTGAGATGCAAGGGTGGTTCAACATTCAGAAATCAAACAATGTGATAGAACACATTAATAAAAGACAAGACAAGACAATGTGATCCTCTCAATTGATGCAGAAAAAGCATTTGACAAAATACAGCATTCTTTCCTGATTAAAACTCTTCAGGAATAGAGGGAACACTCCTCAATATCATAAAAACCATCTATGAAAAACCCACAGCAAATATCATTATCAGTGGAGAAAAGCTGAGAGCTTTTCCCTTAAGATCAGGAACACAGCAGTGATGCCCACTCCTGCCACTATTGTTCAACATTGTACTAGAAGTCCTAGCATCAGCAATCAGACAACAAAAACAAATAAAAGGCATTCAAATTGGCAAAGAAGAAGTCAAACTCTCTCTCTTTACAGATAACATGATATTTTGTGTGGAAAACCCAAAAGACTCCACCCCCAAATTACTAGGACTCATACAGCAATTTAGTAATATAGGAGGATACAAAATCAATGCACTGAAATCAATTGCTTTCTTATACACTAACAATGGAACGGTAGAAAGAGAAATTAGAGAATCGATTCCATTTACAATAGCACCAAAAAACATAAGATACCTAGGAATAAGCCTAGCCAAAGAGGTAAAGGATCTGTACTCTAGAAACTATAGAACACTTATGAAAGAAATTGAAGAAGATGACACAAAAAGATGGAAAAACATCCCATGGTCTTGGATTGGAAGAATACACATTGTTAAAATGTCTATGCTGCCCACAGCAATCTACACTTTCAACGCCATCCGGTATGGAACCAGAAAATATCCCAAATCGCCAAGGAAATGTGAAAAAGAAAAACAAAATGTTGCCTGATTTCATGCTATATTACAAAGCTGTGATCACCAAGACAGCATGGTATTGGCACAAAAACAGACGCATAGATCAGTGGAACAGAAAGAGTGTCCAGAGGCAAAGGAAACAGTCAATAAAACCAAAAGACAACCAACAGAATGGGAGAAGATATTTGCAAGTGACATATCAGACAAAGGGCTAGTATCCAAAATCTATAACGAACTTATCAAACTCAACACCCAGAGAACAAATAATCCAATCAAGAAATGGGCAGAAGACATAAACAGACATTTGTGCAAAGATGACATCCAAATGGCCAACAGACACATGAAAAAGTGCTCAACATCACCCATCATCAGGGAAATACAAATGAAAACCTTAATGAGATACCACCTCACACCAGTCAGAATGGCTAAAATTAACATGTCAGGAAACGACAGATGTTGGCGAGGATGCAGAAAAAGGGGAACCCTCCTACACTGTTGGTGGGAATGCAAGCTGGTACAGCCACTGTGGAAAACAGTAGAGGTTCCTCAAAAAGCTGAAAATAGAGATTCCCTATAACCCAGCAATAGCACTACTGGGTATTTACATCAAAGATACAAATATTGTGATCCAAAGGGGCAGGTTCACCCCAATGTTTATAGCAGCAATGTCGACAATAGCCAAACTATGGAAAGAGCCTAGCTGTCCATCAACAGATGAATGGATAAAGATGTGATACACATATACACACATACATACAGTGGAATATTATGCAGCCATCAAAAAAATGAAATCTTGCCATTTTCAATGACATGGCTGGAACTAGAGGGTATTATGCTAAGTGAAATAAGTCAATCAGAGAAAGACAAGTATCATATGATCTCACTGATAGGAGGAATTTGAGAAACAAGACAGAGGATCATAGGGGAAGGGAGGGAAAAATGAAATAAGATGAAACCAGAGAGGGAAATAAACCATAAAAGACTCTTAATCTCAGGAAACAAACTGAGGGTTGCTGGAGTGGAGGGGAGTGGGAGGGATGGGGTGGCTGGGTGATGGACATTGGTAAGGGTATGTGCTATAGTGAGTGCTGTGAATTGTGTAAGACTGATGAATCACAGACCTGTACCCCTGAAACAAATAATACATTATGGTCAACTAATCTTTGACAAAGCAGGAAAAAATATCCAATGGAAAAAAGACAGTCTCTTCAATAAATGGTGCTGGAAAAATTGGACAGCTATATACAGAAGAATGAAACTCAACCATTCTCTAACACCATTCACAAAGATAAACTCAAAAGGGGTGAAAGACCCCAATATGAGACGGGAATCCGTCAAAATCCTAGAGGAGAACATAGGCAGTAACCACTTTGACATCGGCCACAGCAACTTCTTTCAAGATTCACCTCCAAAGCTAGTGAAACAAAAGCAAAAATGAACTTTTGGGACTTCATCAAGATAAAAAGCTTCTGCACAGCAAAGGAAACAGTCAACAAAACAAAGAGGCAACCCACAGAATGGGAGAAGATATTTGCAAATGACACTACAGATAAAGGGCTGGTATCCAAGATCTATAAAGAACTTCTCAAACTCAACACCCAAAAAAACAAATAATCAAGTCAAAAAATGGGCAGAAGACATGAACAGACACTTCTCAAAAGAAGACATAAAATGGCTAACAGACACATGAAAAAATGTTCATCATTAGCCATCAGGGAAATTCAAATCAAAACCACATTGAGATACCACCTTACACCAGTTAGAATGGCAAAAATGGATAGGGAAAGAAACAACAAATGTTGGAGAGGTTGTGGAGAAAGGGGAACCCTCTTACACTGTTGGTGGGAATGCAAGTTAGTACAGCCACTTTGGAAAACAGTGTGGAGGTGCCTCAGAAAATTAAAAATAGAGCTACACCATGACCCAGCAATTGCACTCCTGGGTATTTACCCCAAAGACACAGAAGTAGTGAAAAAAAAGGCCATATGCACCCCAATGTTCATAGCAGTAATGTGCACAATAGCCAAACTGTGGTAAGAGCTGAGATGCTCTTCAACAGATGAATGGATAAAGAAGATGTGGTCTATATATACAATGGTTTCAGAAAGGATGAATACACAACTTTTACATCAACATGGTTTTACATCAACATGGAGGGGACTGGAGGAGATTATGCTAAGTGAAATAAGTCAAGCAGAGAAAGTCAATTATCATATTTGTGGAACATAAGGAATAGCATGGAGGACATTAGGAGAAGGAAGGGAATAATGAAGGGCGGGAAATTGGAGGGAGAGATGAACCATGAGAGACTATGGACTCTGAGAAACAAATGAGGGTTTTAGAGGGGAGGGGGGTGGGGGGATGTGTTAGCCAGGTGATGGGTATTAAGGAGGGCATGTACTGCATGGAGCACTGGGTGTTATACGAAAACAATGAATCGTGGATCACTACATCAAAAACTAATGATGTATTGTATGGTGACTAACATAACATAATAAAATAAAATTTTTAAAAATAAATAAATAAAATAAAAAGTGAATATAAAGTTTATTCTATAAAAAAAAAGAGCGTCCATAAATGGACCCTCAACTCTATGGTCATCTAATCTTCGACAAATCAGGAAAAAATATCCAATGGAAAAAAGACAGTCTCTTCTTTAAATAGTGCTAGGAAAACTGGACAGCTATATACAGAAAAATCAAACTGGACCATTCTCTTACATCATACACAAAGATAAACTCAAAATGGATGAAAGACCTCAGTGTGAGACAGGAATGCATCAAATCCTAGAGGAGAACATAGGCAGCAACTTCTTTCTAGACATGTGTCCAAAGGCAAGGGAAAAAAAGCAAAAAACGAATTTTGGGACTTCATCAAGATAAAAAGCTTCTGCACAGCAAAGGAAACTGTCAACAAAACTAAGAAGCAAACCACGGAATGGGAGAAGATATTTGCAAATGACATGACAGATAAAGGCTGGTATCCAATATCTATAAAGAACTTCTAAAACTCAACACCCAACAAACAAATAATCAAGTCAAAAAATGGGCAGGTGACATGAACAGACACTTCTCCAAAGAAGACATACAAATGGCTAACAGACACATGAAAAAATGCTCAACATCATTAGCCATCAGGGAAATTCAAATCAAAACCACACTGAGATACCACCTCATACCAGTTAGAATGGCAAAATTTAACAAGGCAAGAAACAACAAATGCTGGCGAGGATGTGGAGAAAGGGGAACCCTCTTACACTGTTGGTAGGAATGCAAGCTGGTGCAGCCACTCTGGAAAACAGTATGGAGTTTCCTCAAAAAGTTAAAAATAGAGCTACCCTACTACCCAGCTATTGCTCTACTGGGTATTTACCCCAAATATACAGATGTAGTGAAAAGAATGGGCAGTTGCACCCCAATGTTCATAGCAGTAATGTCCACAACAGCCAAACTTTGGAAGGAACTGAGATGCCCTTCAACAGATGAATGGATAAAGATGTAGTTCATTTATACAATGGAATATCACTCAGCCATCCAAAAGGATGAACACCCACCATTTGCATTGACATGGATGGAACTGGAGGGGATTATAAGTCAAGCAGAGAAAGACAATTATCATACGGTTTCACTCATATGTAGAGCATAAGGAATAGCATGGAGGACATTAGGGGAAGGAAGGGAAAACTGAAGGGGGGAAATTAGAGGGTGAGACGAACCATGAGAGACTATGGACTCTGGGAAACAATCTGAGGGTTTCAGAGGGGAGGGGGTAGGGGAGGGGTGCCCGGTGATGGGTATTAAGGAGGGCACGTGTTGTAATGAGCACTGGGTGTTACATGCAAATAATGAATCATTGAACACTACATCAAAAACTAATGATGTACTGTATGGTGACTAATAAATAAAAATTTTAAAAAACTATTACCCTGATTATAAAGAAAAAGAAAAAAAAAAAGAACCCTGATCCAGAGAAAAAAGAGAAAAGGAAATGAAAAAACAAACGAACAAGCAAACAAAAATCTATAAGCCTAATTCCAATGGAAAAAGAAAAAAGTAAAAGAAAGAATAAGTAAAAAAACAAAAACAAAAACAGCCTGATCCTATTTCCACCAGAACTGAAGGGGATGCTTTGAAGCTCTCTATGATTAGTAGACTTGATGCATGTGGCCTGCTGCCTGTTTTGCTCTCCTGGGGGACAGGCCTGCTGTGCTAGCTCAGAGTCAATCTTGCCCTTGTTAAAACAAGAACAACAACAGTTGCCAAGAACGGGGTGGGGGGTGGGGTGTATGGAGTTTGATGTAAGCAGCTCCCACCTCCACTGGGGGCCACTGTGTCGCTCTTTGATGTCTGACTGGGTTGGTAGTGGGGGTAAAATTGTGACACCCCCCTCTAGACAGGGGATCTCACACACCCTCCTATTCTGGAAGCCCTCACAGAAGAGCGAAGGCTGTTAGCACACCCAGTGCCCAGCTTAACTGTATTTTATCTTTGGCAGGGTGGGAATTCAAAACTCCAAATCTTTAAGGAGCTGACCACTGGAATCCACTCCCTCCTCTGGATTAGAGACTGGCTGTGCTCTTACTAGTGCCCTTTGCCCCAGAAAAACAGTCCCCTGCCTTTGCAGTGCTCAGAATCTATGGTATATTCACTTCGAAAATGAGCAACCAGTTTATCCATCCCCTGCCCTCACCTTTGTCCCCTACCTATGAAAGGCCATTTGCTGGTGCCTGCAGGGTCTTTTGTCCTTGGAGAGGCAATATACCCTCTTCCAAATGTACTCCAGAAAGGGGAACAATCTCTCCTGGTACCACCCTGGTGATTGATCCCTATACCACTCTGTGTGCACTCCCAAGCCAGAGCCCTCCTTCTCTCCAGGAGTGCATGGCATAGTTCTGCTTCTACAAAAGTTATGTGCTTTCAAAATCTCTGAGCACGAGCTCCACACACTGCAGAAAAACCTGAGCCACTCAGTTCCCCCAGCAACTCAGTCTTGGTCCAAGAGATTTTCTTCTTGTGCGAACCCGACACCTCACTCTCTCAACCCCTCTCTCCTACTCTCCCTTTTCTCTCTCTGTGGAAAGTGTTCCCTCCCCTCTGCAGCACAGCAACTTTTCTCTCCCCCAATTCACTTTTATGTACCTCACACCTGCCTCCAACTATGGAGACCCTTCTTCCAATCCTCAGATCGATTTCCTGGGTGTTCCAAGTGACCTGACCTCAATACAGCTGTGTTTGGGGGACAAGGAAAGCCCAGAATCCCACTACTTCTTCACCATCTTAACTCCTCTCTCCTAAGATTAGCTTTTTATACCATATTTTATGCCTATGGCTCATGAATGAATCCCCTAGTTCTTTTTGGTTTTTTTTTTTTTTTTAAATAAATCCCCTACTTATATTTAGATATATTTAAAAATGTACACTGGAAGTGCATCCGGAGTTATGGTAAAAATAAAATCCCACAGCTAATGAACACTATTTACACTGTGCTATATATTCCTTTGACTTTTTTTTTCATTTTAGCAAATATTTATTGAGTGGAAACTCTGTGCTAGTCTTTATTATAAACACTGAGGATATAGAATCTAACAAGATGGTCAGGGTACCTGCTCTTGAGGAGTTAACATTCTAGTTGGGAAATATATACAATAAGAAAACAAATTTTAAAAATTAGTTCACTTAGGTACTATAAAGATCATCTCACAGGAAGATAGAAATGATAGGGTTCTACCATACACAGAAAGATAAAAGAAGGCTATTTCTTACGCTCTTTCTCCTTCTTTATATTGGTGCACACTTGAGTCTGTAAGGTTTCAGAAACAGCCTTCATTTTATAAAAATCTATTATTTCTTCTTCCAGTTGTCTTCTCTCCTCCTCAAGTTTCATGGTCTCCTCTTGTTGGGCTCTTTTAAGATGCTCAAACTTTTCCTGTAGCTGTGAAACAAATGTGCAGTTATGACTCAAAGTACCCTATGGTGGCACATTCCCAGGGACATGCTTGTCTTTTCTACTGGTTATCAAACATAGCCTACATCAAAGTAGAGCTTGATCTTAATGACAGTTTCAAAATTTCATATTTAAAGTAAAAAATCAGCTATAGAACTTCTTTCTTTTAATTTTAAATGTGTCCCCATTGAACCAAATGTAATAAAACACAAAGTTATGAAAAACACTTAATTGTAGAAATATTTCCTAATGAGGTATATATTTTTAACTCTACATTTTCCCATAACTCTACATTTTCCCATAAATCTCTTTGAGTAAAATTTAATATATCCAAGTCCACTAAAATTACATACATTAAAATATGACATGGATTATAAAATATTTCCTGACATTTTAATTCATAAAAGCATTTTGAAAGAAAGTCTGATAATTTCCTTGTTAAGTAATATTAGCATAATTATAGGAAGAAACAAAAATCTCATTCAGTTACTTTTTATTTGCTTCTGAGATCTTATTTTATCTGTGGGACTTAAAATGAGCTTAACTAACCATAAAAAGGAAACAATATCACCTAGAGTTTCCATTAGAGAAAGGCCTGGGTCTTTAGCATGACTTTATTCAACATAAGCATTGCTTGTATGCATCAGAGGACATATGATTTTTAAAGCTATGTCTACTGTGGCATAAAAATACATAGGACCCTTATCTTCAGTTTAACATTTTGAAAAAAAAAAACAACAACTGGGTGCTTAAACTGCCACAATATTAATTAGCTGGCTTATATAGGGCTGTGAAGAACACAAGCACGTTGTCATACTAGTGGTTCTCAACTCTAGATGACCATTAGAATCATTCAGTAAGCTTGCAAGTCTCCCAATGCACAGGTTGCACACAGATCAGTTGCATCTGACTATCTGGAGTGGAAACCTGAGTATCACTGCTTTTAGAAATTCCTAGGTGAAGTTTTTCCCGAAAAAGATGGCGGAGGAGTAGGGGAACCTATTCCAACCGGTCCCAGGAATTAAGCTGGATATCTACCAGACCACTCTGAACACCCATGAAATCAGCCTGAGATGTAAGAAGATATATCAGGATCTCTACAAACAGAATATTGCAAGGAGTTGTTTTCGAGGTATGAAGCAGGGAGCCGTCATTCTGCAGGCACATATCCAAAGATAAACGGAAGGGGTAGGGAGCCGTGAGGATCATACACTGCCGGTGATTGATAACCTCCCAGGCTGGGGACAGGGCACAGACTCGCAGACCAGTAGGAGCACGGAAAAGACTTTAGGGCAGTCCCCTGGACTGAAACCTTGAGCAGCGGGGCCGTGTGTGCAAACGGAGCAGCTGGTGGTTTTAGGAGCACAAAGGGCAGAGACGTGCCCCCATGCCCCGATCTGGAGGCAAGGACTGGGAACCCTGCTGAAGGGCGCACAACCCAGGATGCTGCAGTTTATAGCAGCACAGACAGAAATGGAGATAGTGTGGCCTGGAGAGCTCACTGAAGAACAGACTGTGATCTCTGCTCTGAGGGAGAGGGTTGAAAATGGTCTTTTCTGCTCTGACTCTCAGAAGAGATGCAGAAAGCCACCAAGGAAAGCTGCCAGAGAACAAAAGCCCCCCCAAAACGGTTTTCACTGAGCCCATCCACCCCCACAAGGGGCAGGGCAACTTTACCTAAACAGGGTTGCCTGACTAACAGCACAGCAGGGCCCTCCCCCAGAAGATAGGCTGGGAAAACAAGAGGCCAGCAACCCTAAGGTCCCTAGAAAACAGGTACATCTTGCTTTGATGGTGGTCAATAATTTGGACTCTGTATATTCCCTCAACCACCCATCAACAGAATGACTAGGAGGAGGAACCCCCAAAATAGCAAAGACTCAGAGATTATGATTTATGCCACAGATTTACAAGTGGTTACAGATATAACCAAGATGTCAGAGATGGAATTCAGGGTAGCAGTTGTGAACACAATATCTAGAATGGAGAAATTGATTAATGGCAACATAGAGTCTCTAAGGACAGAAATGAAAGCTGAACTGGCAGAACTTAAAAATGCTATCAGTGAGATCCAATCTAATCTAGATATTCTAACAGCTAGGGTAAGTGAGGCAGAAGAACGAATTAGTGACCTGGAAGACCATTTAATAGATAAAAAGGGAAAAGAGGAGGCCAGGGAAAAACAACTCAGAAACCATGAAAATGGAATCAGAGAAATAAGTGACACCAACAAACATTCCAATGTCAGAATTATTGGAATACCTGAGGGGTGGAGAGAGAGAGAGGGGACTAGAAGATATATTTGAGCAAATTGTAGCTGAGAACTTCCCTAATCTGGGGAATGAAACAAACATTCGCATCCTAGAGGCAGAGAGGACCCCACCCAAGATCAAGGAAAACAGGCCAACACCCCAGCATGTAACAGTAAAACTCACAAATCTTAGAACCAAGGATCATCTTAAGGGCAGTTAGGGGGAAGAGATTCCTTATGTACAGAGAGAGGAACATCAGGATAACATCAGACCTATCCACAGAGACCTGGCAAGCCAGAAGGGGCTGGCAAGACATATTCAGGGTACTAAAGGAGAAGAACATGAAGCCAAGAATACATTATCTGGCAAGGTTGTCATTTATAATGGATGGAGAGACGCAGAGCTTCCAAGACCGGCAGAAACTGAAAGAATATGTGACCACTAAGCCAGCCCTGCAGAAATATTAAGGGGGGTTCTATAAAAGGAGAAAGACTCCAAGAGTGACACAGAACAGATATTTACAGGGTAAAAACAGGGTCTTCACAGGCAACATGATGACAATAAATTCATATCTTTCAATAATCACTCTCAATGTGAACAGCCTAAAGATACATCCAGACTGAAAGTGAAGGGATGGAGATCCATCTTCCATGCCAACAGACTTCAAAAGAAAGCTGGGGTAGCAATTCTCATATCAGACAAATTAGATTTTAAAGTAAAGACTGTAGTTAGAGACACAGAAGGACACTACATCATTCTTTTTTTTTTTTTTAAGATTTTATTTATTTATTTGAGAGAGAGAGAATGAGAGACAGAGAGCATGAGAGGGAAGAGGGCAGAGGGAGAAGCAGACCCCCTGCTGAGCAGGGAGCCCAATGTGGGACTCGATCCCGGGACTCCAGGATCATGACCTGAGCCGAAGGCAGTCGCTTAACCAACTGAGCCACCCAGGCGCCCGACACTACATCATTCTTAAAGGGTCTATCTGACAAGAGGATCTAACAATTGTAAATATCTACGCCCCCAGCATGAGAGCAGCCACCTACATAAGCCACCTGTTAACCAAAATAAAGAGTCATATTGATAACAATACGTTAATTGTAAGAGACCTCAATACTCCACTCTCAGCAATAGACAAATCATCTAAGCAGAAAATCTACAATGAAACAAGAGCTTTGAATGACACACTGGATCAGAAGGACCTCAAAGATATATACAGAACATTCCACCCTAAAACAACTGAATACGCATTCTTCTCAAGTGCACATGGAATTTTCTCCAGAATAGACCACACACTGGGACACAAATCAGGTCTCAACAGATACCAAAAGACTGAGCTTATTCCCTGCATATTTTCAGCCCATAATGTTTTAAAGCTGGAACTCAATCACAAGAAAAAATTTGGCAGAAATTCAAACACTTGGAAGCTAAAGAGCACTCTGCTCAAGAATGTTTGGGTCAACCAAGAAATCAAAGAAGAACTTAAACAATTCATGGACGGACACATGAAAAAGTGCTCAACATCGCTCCACATCAGGGAAATCCAAATCAAAACCTCAATGAGGGCGCCTGGGTGGCTCAGTTGGTTAAGCGACTGCCTTCGGCTCAGGTCATGATCCTGGAGTCCCTGGATCGAGTCCCACATCAGGCTCCCTGCTCGGCAGGGAGTCTGCTTCTCCCTCTGACCCTCCCCCATCTCATGTGCTCTCTCTCATTCTCTCTCTGTCAAATAAATAAATAAAATCTTTAAAAAAAAACAAAAAAAAAACCTCAATGAGATACCACCTCACACCAGTCAGAATGGCTAAAATTAACAAGTCAGGAAACGACAGATATTGGCAGGGATGCGGAGAAAGGGAAACCCTCCTACACTGTTGGTGGGAATGCAAGCTGGTGCAGCCACTCTGGAAAACAGTATGGAGCTTCCTCAAAAAGTTGAAAATAGAGCTAGCATACAACCCAGCAATTGTACTACTGGGTATTTACCCCAAAGATACAAATGTAGGGATCTGAAGGGGTACATGTCCACAATAGTCAAACTGTGGAAAGAGCCAAGATGTCCATCAACAGATGAATGGATAAAGAAGATGTGGTATATATATATATATACAATGGAATATTATGCAGCCAACAAAAGGAATGAAATCTTGCCATTTGCAAGGATGTGGATGGAACTGGAGGGTATTATGCTGAGTGAAATAAGTCAGAGAAGACATGTATTATATGACCTCACTGATAGGAGGAATTCTTAATCTCAGGAAACAAACTGAGGGTTGCTGGAGTGGTGGGGGGTGGGAGGGATGAGGTGGCTGGGTGATAGACACTGCGGAGGGTATGTGCTATGGTGAGCACTGTGAATTGTGTAAGACTGTTGAATCACAGACCTGTACCTCTGAAATAAATAATACATTATATGTTAAAAAGAAATAGAAGAAGATAGCAGGAAAGGAAGAATGAAGGGGGGGAAATCGGAAGGGGAGAAGAACCATGAGAAACTATGGATGCTGAGAAACAAACTGAGGGTTCTAGAGGGGATGGGGTGGGGGGTTGGGTTAGCCTGGTGATGGGTATTAAAGAGGGCACATACTGAATGGAGCACTGGGTGTTGAACACTACATCAAAAACCAATGATGTATGGTCATTAACATAACATAATAAAAAAACCCTTAAAATTAATAATACTCCTAAAAGTGAATACAAATTATACCAGACTACTATACTTGCCTCTTTTTCAGATTCTTTAAATGTTGTTTCTTTCTCTTTTACTCGCTGCATAAACTTTTGTTTCAGTTCTTCTTCTTCCCTCTGACATTGATCATAGAACTTTTGTCTTTTGGTTTCATAGATCTCTTGAAAACTATAAAAAAATATTTTAATACTCTCATATTAAAATGGTAATATAAATAAACCTGTAAAAATATATATTGTATGATAAGTCCCATGTAAGGGCATTTACCAACATTTTCCTCATGTATAGAAATAGAAATTTTTATATCATGAGATGTAAAAAAAGTAAGGTGTAGTATTGAAGAATATATAGACAGTATGCCTGAAAAGTACTAGAATTTTGAAACAATTATATTACTGATTTCTTGTTACCACCACTTTTCAATATATCACACTTCTTCACATCTTTTGATAATAAAATTTGGGGAAACCTCCACTTTATAAGGTTCTTATTTAAAATAAAGCCACGCAGGGATGCCTGGGTGGGTCAGTTGGTTAAGTGTCTGCCTTTGGCTCAGGTCATGATCCTAGAGCTCTGGGATTGAGTCCCACATCAGGCTCCTTGCTCAACAGGAAGCCTGCTTCTCCCTCGGCCTGCCACTCCCCCCTGCTTGTGCTCTCTCTCTCTCTCTGATAAATAAATAAATAAAATCTTTTAAAAATAAAAATAAAATAAAATAAAGCCAGGCATCCTAATAATAATAATAATAATAATAATAATAATAATAATAATAATAGTATAATACTGGCACAAAAATGGAACATAGTAGAGAGCCCAAAAACAAACCCAGGTTTATATGGTCAATTAATCTATGACAAAGGAGGCAAGAATATACAATGGGGGAAAGACAGTCTCTTCAATAATTGGTACTGGAAAACTGAACAGCTATATGCAAAAGTATGAAACTGGACCAGTTTCTTATACCATACATAAAAAGAACCTCAAAATTAATTAAATATCAAAATGTGAAACCTGAAACCATAAAACTCCCTGAAGAAAACATAAGCAGCAATCTCCTGGACATTGGTCAACATTTTCTACCAACATTTTTCTAGCTATGTCTCCTAAGGCAAAAGAAACGAAAGCAAACATAAATTATTATGACTACACCAAAATAAAAGCCTTTTGTACAGTGGAGGAAACCATCAACAAAATGGAAAGGTAACCTACTGAATGGGAAAAAAAAACATTTGCAGGGAAGCCTGGGTGGCTCAGATGGTTAAGCATCTGCCTTCGGCTCAAGTCATGATCCCAGGGTCCTGCGATCGAGCCCCACATCAGGCTCTCTGCTCAGCTGGGAGCCTACTTCTCCCTCTCCCTCTGCCTCTCCCCCTGCTTGTGATCGCTCTCTCTCTGTCAAATAAATAAATAAAATCTTTAAAGAAAAACATTTGCAAATGTTCTTTATGTATTTTGGTTATTAACCTTTTATCAGATATAAGAACTTATATGACTCAACACTAAAAAAAAAAACTGATAAAAAATGGGCAGAGAACATGAATAGAGATTTTTCCAATGAAAATATACAGATGGCCAAAAAACACATGAAAAAATGCTCAACATTACTATCATCAGGGAAATGCAAATCAAACCACAATGAGATATCATCTTACATCTGTCAGAATTGCTAGAATCAAAAAGACAAAAATAAAAAAATGTTGATGAGGATGTGGCAAAGAGGAACCTTCATGCACTGTTGGCTGGAATGTAAATTGGTGCAGCCACTGTAGAAAAAAGTATGGAGGTTCCTTAAAAAATTAAAAATAGAAATATCATAGGTTCTAGTAATTCCACTACTGTTTATTTACCCAAAGAAAATGAAAACACTAATTTGAAAAAAATATATGAATCTTTATGTTTATTTCAGCATTATTTACCATAGCCAAGATATGGAGGCAACCTAATTTTCCATCAATAGATGAATGGATAAATAAGATGTGGTGTGTGTGTGCGTGTGTGAAAAGAATCTCGCTATTTGTGACATGAATGGACCTAGACAGTACTATGCTAAGGGAAATATTAGACATAGAAAGAAAAATACCATATAATTTCATTTATATGTGGAATCTAAAAAACAAAGCAAATGAATAAACAAACAAACAAGAAAAGGAGAAACAAGAATAAATACAGAGAACAAACTGGTGATTGCCAAAGGGAAAGGTAATGGGAGATTGGCAAAATGGGCAAAAGGGAGCAGGAAGTACAGGCTTCTGGTTATGGTATAAATAAGTCATGGGGATGAAAGGTACAGCGTAGGAAATATAGTCAGTGGTATTATAATAGTGTTCTATGGTGACAAATGGTAGCTACACTTGTAGTGAGCATAGCATAATGTATAAAGTTATCAAATAATTATGTGTACATCTGAGAGTAATGTAATATTGGGTATCAACTATACTTCATTTTTTTAAATTGACTTTGAGAGTAAAAAAAAAATCTGGTTTCCACAACATTTTTATTAAAAAGCCCATCTCTTCTCCCAAAATAAAACTATAAAAATTAAGTCAGGCATCTTTCAAAATTTAATTCAGTTAAGATAGCCAGTTCAATTTTGGTTGTCTTCAACCTAAAAAATCAATATACCTGGATCATACTACACTATCATCCTTTGCAGTACAAATCCTATTCCTCTTAAATATATCTAAATACACCTGCTCTCTAACTATTTTCACTTGACTTCCACAATGTTACTGTTGCTTTTCCTCTTTCCTTCATCCAACATTCAATGTCCTTTGCCATCCTTCTCAATATCCTTTGCCAGCCTTTATCAGTCTTTGCCAATATTTGAAAATCTCCTCCATGAACATCTATTTCATATAAAATACAAAAATAAAAACAAAATAATATTTTTCTTTTGGATACACATTTCAGCATATACACATATTGAATACTCATATTTGAGTATATAAATGGGCCTTTGAATTACATTGCTGCTAATAACTCTATCCATCTAAGTCTGATGATTAAAAAACATACAATTCAGGATGACCCAGAATGTGAAATGTACAGTTATTCTCATTCCCAAATGATTGAATCTCATGGTTGTAAGGGATTTCTAAATCACCCATTAGCTTGTTCTGACAAGATCTCCTCAACTCACCTAAGTGGCTTGTTGTCTGGGCTGACATCAGTAAAGTCCATTTTCTTCAGTTTGCAGCACCTATAACGTTCATAGTGCTGAATGTGGGTTTGTTCTTTCAGGTCTTCTGTATTTATACAAAGAAGCATATCCCGGAGCTTGACAAAATCACAGTGATTTTCATTTTCCACTAGGCAGAAAAATAAGAAAGCAACAACACTCATTATCCACCCTTGGCACACAATAAGTATTCCTGAGTGAATGTATGCATGAAAAACACATTTAAAATAACAGCTAAGAGGTTGTCATAATTAATAGATCTAATTCTTTGTAATTGTAACTATGATTATATGGTACATATCTATTATAGACAGAGTTTATTTTTGGATCAGGAAATTTGCTTTAATTTATTGGCCAAAATATAAATAGGAAACGGTGAATTAACATGTTATATTAGTGTATGGCATAGTTTTTTGTTAATAATTGTTAGTATTTTACAAACTGCTCCCAAGGTATTTCACAGAGCACTAACAAAGAATGTAATATAATTTCACTAAAGTAAATAATTTCATTAATCCTGCTACCATGAAGGCATTAAAATTATGCATGTTTTAGTTCTCAAATACTATTTATACCCCATATTTATGAAACCAAATTAGTTAATATTTAAAATCAATCAATAAATTTACATGGCTCTCTCCTGTGTTTGTCATATCCGGACTACTGAGAACTATATATATTTTATTGTGCATGATATTGCAACCAAATTTAGTATTCATTAAAATATATTATTTTGTGTTTCATAAATTTAATTTTTAATATATCAATTAATAAAACAACATTTTGGAAACTAGCACAAGTGGAAATAATCCAATCCCCAGTAATTTGCATTACAACTATATAAACCAGAGAATACATGATTGCCTGTTAGAGTATTTCAACTCATCACAATGTTAGATAACTAATATAAATATTTAAGCATAATTTTTCTAAAGGTAAATTACATTTCTTTATTTTAAATATAGTTAACCATTTTTTTGTCTAGTGAGCACTTAAACATGCCTTATAAATTAAGTAGTAATTAATTTATGTAACAGGTTTTAACACTAGTATTTATGCTTTAATGTTGCTCAAAGTTCTTTTGTTCAAAGCACTTTCCAACATTCTGAATGTAATTATTTATGCATATAGAGATACTATGCATATGTCAGATTGGGGTAAATGAGGAGGTTCTACCAAACCTCTGTGAATTTTTGTCTAAAGCACCACCTAGCAAACTCTTAGGAGAATGAATTATAGTCAAAGTAAGAATTCGCTTAAATGGAAAATAATTTGTGCTCTTCATTAGTAACCCTTAATTTACTGTTTAGCAACAATTACCAACATTGACTCAAGTTAAAATATTTTAAGACTATAAGAATACACACACACACACTTTCCAAAGCAAGCCTGCTCACTTTCATCACATTTACCTTGTAAAACTCCCCAAGGGTACTGACGGCCTCTGACCATTCTTTTTCCAACTTTCACTTCATCCATACTCCCTACTACAGCAAAAGGTAATTGTCCCTAAAAGTAAGAACAACTTTAATTATGTTCCCTTATAACAACATGGCCTACTCTGTTCTTTCTTTCTTTCTTTTTTTTTTAGGGAGAAAAACAAATTAGATTTTAATTTTTTTTTATTATGTTACTTATTTCTGTTATGGGAATCGATAGAGAGAAGAATATCATAATAAGTTTATTCAAACAAGGCATCTACCCTGTCTCAGATTTTAAGACTTAGTAGTAAATATGTTCAAATTAATTTTTGCAAGCATTATCATCAGGCCATGCACACAACTGAAAACTATCTACTGAGTAGAGCCTAAAGCAAGGGGTTCTGCTGTGGGGAATACAAATAAAAAATATTTTTACTAGATACAAATTTTTTCACATTATCTTTACCCTGAAATACAAACATGTTGAGGAAATATGTAAACCACTTTTAACTCCAGTATACAAGTTAAAATGGAAAATACTAAGAAAAAATTATAGGGGCGCCTGGGTGGCTCAGTCGTTAAGCTTCTTCCTTCCGCTCAGGTCATGATCCCATGGTCCTGGGATTGAGTCCCACATGGGGCTTCCTGCTCCGTGGGAAGCCTGCTTCTCTCTCTCCCACTCTCCCTGCTTGTGTTCCCTCTCTCACTGTGTCTCTCTCTGTCAAATAAATAAAATCTTTAAAAAAAAGAAAAAAACTATAATAATTAGTTAATGGGTATACAATTAGAGTATACTAATAAATATACTCTATACATCTCAATGAATTCTAAATAAAATTAAAGGGTCACTCTGGGAGGTGAGAGTCAGAGGGATCTGAAAATTAATGTGTAACCCAAGGGAGATTGGGGAAGATGATAAGAAGAACAATCATAGGTAAAATAAGGTTTTGAGCAGGATGTAAAGACAGCAGAAATATGCAAGATAAATTCATGATCTGTCAGAAGTTACATAGACTGAATAGAAGGGTTGATATACAAGAAATGTCAATGATAAAAATTATTAAGCATCATTTTAAATATTTAATAATTAACAGTATTTAATTTATTAATTTTGGTTAAAAAATATTCCCTATGAATCCCTAGAGGTAAAATTAGAGAGGTCAAAATCTTTAAGACAAAATCTAAAGAAAATATAACACAGAAGAATAAATAAAAATCTTACATTACTCAGCTTTTCAATTCAGAAAACTAGTTTGTGAAATCTTAAAATAAATGGTGTATGAAAAATAACAAAAGAAAATGGAAGAAACAGAATTAGTACTTATTTGTTATATCTAGATACCGTGTATCAGGGACTTTGCAAGAAGTTTTACAAGAAGCCTCAATAGTCGAATCAGTGATCCCATAGTATATATAAGTTAACAGGCTCAGGGAAGATAGGAATTGTATAAGATCCTGTGGATTTTTTGAATAGTTTTACTCTTTTTTAAAGTTTTTATTTAAGTTTCAGTTAGTTAACATATAGTGTAATATTAATTTCAGGTGTACAATGTAGTGATTCAACACCTCCATACAACACTTGGTGCTCATCACAATGCACTCCCTAATCCCCATCACCTATTTAACCCATCCTCCAACCCATCTCCCCTCTGATAACCATCAGTTTGTTATCAAATAGTTAAGAGTCTGTTTCTTGGCTTCTCTCTCTCTCTCTTTCTTTTTCCTTTACTCATTTGTCTTGTTTCTTAAATTCCACATATGAGTGAAATCATATGGTATATGTCTTTTTCTGGCTAACTTACTTCCCTTGGCATTATACTCTCTAGCTCTATCCATGTCATGGCAAATAGCAAGATTTCATTCTTCTTATGGCTGAATAACATTCCATTGTATATATGAACCACATCTTCTTTATCCATTCATCTATTGATGGACAAGTGGGCTGCTTCCATAATTTGGCTATTGTAAATAATGCTGCTATAAACATACAGGTGCATGTATCCCTTTGAATTAGGGTGTGTTGTTTTTTTTTTAAATGTTGGGGGTAAATACCAAATAGTGCAACTACTGGATCATAGGATAGCTCTATTTTTAACTTTCTGAGGAATTTACATACTGTTTTCCCTATTTTGCTTCTTATATTCCAGTTTTCTTTTTGTTTCCTTTACATCTTTTATTAAAGATTTTATTTAATTATTTGACAGAGAGAGACACAAGCAGGGGGAGTGGGAGAGGGAGAAGCAGGCTTCCTGTGGAGCAGGGAGCTCGATGTGGGGCTTGGTCCCAGGATCCTGGGATCATGACCTGAGCCGAAGGCAGATACTTAACAGCTGAGCCACCCAGGCACCCCTCCATTTACAACTTAAATGTTTTTTCATACCTTCACTTTTAATCTGTGTGTGTCTTTAGGTCTGAAGTGAATCTCTTATAGAAAATACATGGGTCTTGCTTTTTTTTTTTTTTTTTGCCATTTTAACCATTTTATTATTTTTTAAATTTAATTTAATTTTATTATGTTATGTTAGTCACCATACAATACATCATTAGTTTTTGATGTAGTGATCCACGATTCATTGTTTTCGTATAACACCCAGTGCTCCATGCAGTACGTGCCCTCCTTAATACCCATCACCTGACTAACCCATCCCCCCAACCCCTCCCCTCTAAAACCCTCAGTTTGTTTCTCGTGTCCATGGTCTCTCATGGTTCCTCTCTCCCTCCGATTCCCCCTCTTCATTTTTCCCTTCCTTCTCCTAATGTCCTCCATGCTATTCCTTATGTTCCACATATAAGTGAAACCATATGATAATTGACTTTCTCAGCTTGACTTATTTCACTTAGCATAATCTCCTCCAGTCCCCTCCATGTTGATGTAAAATTTGGGTATTCCTCCTTTCTGATGGCTGAGTAATATTCCATTGTATATATGGACCACAGCTTCTTTATCCATTCATCTGGTCTTGCTTTTTTATACGTCCAGTAATTCTGTCTTTGGATTATTTAAAACATTTACCTTTAGAGTGATTAATGATAATAAGTACTTATTACCAGTTATTGTTTTACAGTTGTTTTTATAGTTCTCTCATCCTTCCTCCTTCTGTTGCATTCTTCCCTTATGGTTTAATGTTTTTCTCTAGTGTTATTCTTCTATTTCTTTTTCTTTTTACTATCTATTTTAGATTTTTTATTTTTTTTACCATTAGTTTTATATATAATATCTTATGTGTATAGTAGCTTATATTAAGTTGATGGTCATTTAAGTTTGAACCCATCTTAAAAGAACCAAATTTCTATTCCCCCTCACCACATTTTAAATATATGGTGTCATACTTTACATCCTTTTATCTTATGAATTCTTGACTCATATTTGTGGATAGGATGATATGGGTTTTTTTGGTTTGTTCTGTTTTGTTTAAATTCAAGTTAGTTAACATATAATGTATTATTAGTTTCAGGGAGAGAATTCGGTGATTCATCAGTTGCATGTAACACTCAGTGCTCATTATATCAAGTGCCCTCCCTAATGCCCATCACCAAATTGCCCCATCACCCAAATTAACCCATCCCCCAACCCATCTCCCATCTGATAACCATCAGTTTGTTATCAAATAGTTAAGAGTCTGTTTCTTGGGGCGCCTGGGTGGCTCAGTTGTTAAGCGTCTGCCTTCGGCTCAGGTCATGATCCCAGAGTCCTGGGATCGAGCTGCGCATCGGGCTCCCTGCTCAGCGGGAAGCCTGCTTCTCCCTCTCCCACTCCCCCTGCTTGTGTTCCCTCTCTCACTGTGTCTCTATCTGTCAAATAAATAAATTAAAAAAAAAAAAAGAGTCTGTTTCTTGGCTCCAGCAACCCTCAGTTCATTCCATATAGTTAAGAGTCACATCTGTTGTTTCCTGACTTGTTAATTTTATCCATTCTGACCAGTGTGAGGTGGTATCTCATTGTGGTTTTGATTTGTATTTCCCTGATGCCGAGTGATGTTCAGCATTTTTTCATGTGCCTGTTGGACATTTGTATATCTTCTCTGGAGAAATGTCTGTTCACGTCTTCTGCCCATTTCATGACTGGATTATTTGGTTTTTGGCTGTTGTATTTGATAAGTTCTTTATAGATTTTTGATACTAGCCCTTTATCTGATATGTCATTTGCAAATATCTTCTCCCATTCCATAGGTTGCCTTTTAGTTTTGTTGTTTCCTTTGCTGTACAGAAGCTTTTTATCCTGATGAAGTCCCAAAAGTTCATTTTTGCTTTTGTTTCCTTTGCCTTTGGAGGCATGTCTAGGAAGAAGTTCCTGGGGACAAGGTGAAACAGGTTGCTACTTGTGTTCTCCTCTAGGATTTTGATGGATTCCTGTGTCACATTTAGGTCTTTCACCCATTTTGAATTTTTTTTTTAAAGATTTTATTTTATTTATTTGACAGAGAGAGACACAGTGAGAGAGGGAACACAAGCAGGGGGTAGTGAGAGAGGGAGAAGGAGGCTTCCCGCCGAGCAGGGAGCCCGATGTGGGGCTCGATCCCAGGACCCCGGGATCATGACCTGAGCTGAAGACAGATGCTTAATGACTGAGCCACCCAGGTGCCCCTCCATTTTGAATTTTTAAAAAGATTTTACTTACTTATTTGACATAAAGAGAGAGAGACAGAGCACAAGCAAGGGGAGTAGGAGAGGGAGAGGCAGACTCCCCGCCGAGTCAGGAGCTTGATGCAGGGCTCAATCCCAAGACTCTGGGATCACGACCTGAGCCAAAGGCAGATGCTCAACAGACTGAGCCATACAGGCACTCCTGAATTTATTTTTGTGTATGGTGTAAGTAGTCCAGTTTCATTCTCCTGCATGTAGCTGTCCAACTTTCCCAACACCATTTGTTGAAAGATTGTCTTTTTTCTATTAGATATTCTTTCCTGCTTTGTCAAAGGTTAGTTGGCCATAGAGTTGAGAGTACTTTTCTGGGTTCTCTATTCTGTTCCATTGATCTATGTGTTTGTTTATGTGCCAGCACCATCATGTCTTGATGATTACAGTTTTGTAATATAGCTTGAAGTCTGGAAATGTGATGCCTCCAGCTTTGCATTTCTTTTCAACATTATTTTGACTATTTGGGGTCTTTTGTGGTTCCATACAAATTTTAGAATAGTTTGTTCTAAGCACGCTATCACTTTTAAATACAGAAGGTAGAATTGAAATTTAAGTCTAACTACAGGGTTTACCTTTCAAATATGATTTGAGGAGGAGTTAAGATGACAGAGGAATAGGGGGATCCTAAGCTTGCCTCATCCCTTGGACACAGCTAGATAATTATCAAAACAGTCTGAACACCCAAGAAATCAGAGGCCTGAAAGAACAAAACTGCAAGTCTACAAGTAGAAAAGCAAGCACCTCTGGAAGGTAGGAGGTGCGGAGTGGATTTAGGGGAGATAAGAACTTTGAGGACTGTGGAGGGGAGGGAGCCCTGCTTACAGAGACTCCACATGGTAGTATAAGCAACAGAGCATTACCCTGCTGTGTCCACCCTGAGAGATTATAATCTCTCTCCCCACCTCCCCCTCTTTTTTTTCTCTCTCTTCTTTTTTCTTTCATCTTATTGATTTGGATCATCTTGGCTTTAGTGGTGTATCTGTGGTAGCGTTCGACCACTTCAGATTTTTTCTACGGAGCATTTTGCTTGGGGCGTGGTTGATATTTTGGACTGTGTCCATTCCCTCAATGATCCCTCAACATAATGAGGAGGAGGAAGAACTCCCAACAAAGAAAAGAACCAGAGACAATGTCCTCTGCCACAGAACTAATGGATATAGATATAAGCACAATGGCAGAGACAGACTTCAGGATAGCAATCATGAAGTCAATAGCTAGGCTGAAGAAAAGCATTAGTGACAATATAGAATCTCTAAGGGCAGAAATGAGATCTAATCAGGCCGAAATTAAAAATGTTATGAACGAGATGCAGTCTAAACTGGATACTCTAACAGCCAGGGTGAGGCAGAAGAACAGATTAGAGATCTAGAAGATAAGCTGATAGAAAGGAAAGAAGCTGAGGAAGATAGGGATAGGCACTAGTAGCCTATGGAAATAGACTTAGAGAGATCAATGACACAATGAACATTCCAATGTCAGAATTATTAGTATCCCTAAGAGGGTGGAGAGAGAGAGGGCCAGAGGTGTAACTGAGCAAATCATAGCTGAGAACTTCCCTAATCTGGAAACAAGCATTTGTGTCTAAGAGGCAGAGAGGACCCCTCCAAAACCAATAAAAATATATCATATATATTATGTATATATATGATATATGACATATAATAGTGAAGCTTATAAATCTTAGAGCCAAGGAAGCCTATCCTGAGAGCAGCTAGGGGGAAGAGATTTCTTGCATAGAGAGGCAGGAACATCAGAATAACATCAGACCTATCCACAGAGACCTGGCAAGCCAGAAATGGCTAGCAAGACATATTCAGATGCTAAATGAGAAGAACATGCAGCCAAGAATACTTTATCCAGCAAGGCTGTCATTCAGAATGGACAGAGAGACAAAGAGCTTCCAGGACCAGCAGAAACTGAAAGAATATGTGACCACCAAGCCAGCCCTGCAAGAAACATTAAGGGGGGTTCTATAAAAGAAGAAAGATCCCAAGAGTAATATGCACCAAAAATTAACACAGACAATCTATAGAAACAGGGACTTTACAGGCAATACCATGGCACTAAATTCATATCTTTCAAAAGTTACTCTCAAAGTGAACAGCCTAAATGCACCCATGAAATGGCACAGGGTTTCAGATTGGAGAAAAAAGCAGGACCCATCCATATGCTGTCTACAAGAGACTCATTTTGAACCTAAAGACACATCCAGACCGAAAGTGAGGGGATGGAGAACCATTTATCATGGTAATGGCATTCAAAAAAGCTGGGGTAGCAATTCTCATAACAGACTAATTAGATTTTGAACCAAAACTGTAGTAAGAGATGTAGGGGGACACTATATCATACTTAAAGGGCCTATCCAACAAGAAAGTCTAACAATTGTAAATATCTATGCCCCCAACGGGAGCAGCAACTACATAAGCCAACTAATAACAAAAATAAAGAATCATATTGATAATAATACATTAATAGTAAGAGACATCATCGTAGATATATACAGAACATTCCACCCTAAAACAACAGAATACTCATTCTTCTCTAATGCACATGGAACTTTCTCCAGAATAGATCATATACCGGCTCACAAATCAGTACCAAAAGATGGGGGTTATTCCCTGCATATTTTCAGACCAAAGTGCTTTGAAACTGGAACTTAACCACAAGGAAAAATTTGGAAGGAATGCAAACGCTTGGAGGTTAAAAAGCATCCTGCTAAAGAATGGATGGGTCAACCAGGAGATTAAAGAGGAACTTAAACAATTCATGCAAACCAATGAAAATGAAAACACATTGGCTCAGAACCTAGGGTATACTGCAAAGGCAGTCCTTAGAGGGAAGTACATAGCCATCCATGCCTCTCTCAAAAAAGTAGAAATATCCCAAATGCACAAGCTAATCTTACAACTAAAGGATCTGGAGAAAGAACAGCAAATAAAGCCTAAACCAAGCAGGAAAAGAGAAATAATAAAGATTAGAGCAGAAATCAATGAAATAGAAACTAGAAGAACAGTAGAAGTGATCAATGAAACTAGAAATTCGTTTGTTGAAAGAATGAATAAGATCAATAAACATCTGTCCAGACTTACCCAAAAGAAAAGAGAATGGACCCAGATTAATAAAATCATGAATGAAAGGGGAGAAATTACAACCAGTACCAAGGAAATAGAGACAATTATTAGAACTTATTACCATCAGGTATATGCCAAAAGCTATGCAATCTGGAAAAAAATGGATGCTTTCCTGGAAACTTATAAACTACCAAGACTGAAACAGGAAGAGGTAGAACATCTGAACAGACAAGTAACCAGCAAGGAAATTGAAGCAGAAATCAGAAATCTCCCAAAAAACAAGAGTCCAGGGCCAGATGGCTTCCCAGGGGAATTCATTTAAAGAATGAAACATTTAAAGAAGAAATCATACCTATTCTACTGAAGCTGTTCCAAAAAATAGAAATGGAAGGAGAACTTCCAAACTTGTTCTATGAGGCCAGCATTAACTTGATTCCCAAACAAGACAAAGATCCCATCAAAAAGGAGAATTACAACCAATATCTCTGATGAGCATGGAGCCAAAATACTCACCAAGACACTAGCCAATAGGATCCAACAGTATATTGAAAGGATTATTCAGCATGACCAAGTGGGATTTATTCCTGGGATGCAAGAGTGGTTCAACATTCAGAAATCAATCAATGTGATAGAGCACATTAATAAAAGAAAAGACAAGAACCATACAATCCTCTCAATTGATGCAGAAAAAGCATTTGACAAAATACAGTATCCTTTATTGATGAAAACTCTTCAAAGTATAGGGATAGAGGGAACATACCTTAATATCATAAATCCATCTATGAAAAGCCCACAGTGAATATCATTCTCAATAGGGAAAAAAAGAGAGCTTTTCTCTTAAGGTCAGGAACATGACAGGGATGCCCACTCTCACCACTATTATTCAACATAGTACTAGAAGTCCTAGCAACAGCAATAAAACAACAAAAATAAATAAAAGGCATTCAAATTGGCAAAGAAGAAGTCAAACTCTCTCTTTTCACAGATGACATGATACTTTATGTGAAAAACCCAAAAGACTCCACCCCCAAATTACTAGAACTCGTACAGCAATTCAGCAACATGGCAGGATACAAAATCAATGCACAGAAATTAGTTGCATTTCTATGCACTAATAATGAGACTGAAGAAACAGAAATTTAAAAAAATCAACCCCATTTACAATAGCACCAAAAACCATAAGATACCTAGGAATAAACCTAACCAAAGAGGTAAAGGATCTATATTCTAGAAATCACAGAACACTTATGAAAGAAACTGAGGAAGACACAAAGAGATGGAAAAACATTCCATGCTCATGGATTGGAAGAATAAACATTGTGAAAATACCTATGCTGCCAGAGTAATCTACACTTTCAGTGCCATCCCCATCAAAATACCATTGGCATTTTTCACGGAGTTGGAACAAACAATCCTATAATTTGTATGGAATCAGAAAAACCCCGAATTGCCAGGGGATTGTTGAAAAAGAAAACCAAAGCTGGGGGTATCACAATGCTTGACTTAAAGCTATATTACAAAGCTGAGATCAAGGCAGCATGGTATTGGCACAAAAACAGACACATAGATCAATGGAACAGAGTAGAGTCTCCAGAAATGGACCCTCAACTCTGTGGTCAACTAATCTTCAACAAATCAGGAATGAATATCCAATGGAAAAAAAGTTCCTTCAACAAATGGTGTTGGGAAAGTTGAACAGCCACATGCAGAAGAATGAAACTAGACCATTCTCTTACACCATACACAAAGATAAATTAAAAATGGCTGAAAGACCTCAAAGTGAGACAGGAATCCATCAAAATCCTAGTGGAGAACATAGGCAGCAACCCCTTTAACATTGACCACAGCAACTTCTTTCAAGACATGTCTCTAAAGGCAAGGGAAACAAAAGCAAAAATGAACTATTGGGATTTCATCAAGATAAAAAGCCTTTGCACAGCAAAGGAAACAGTCAACAAAACTAAGAGGCAACCCACAGAATGGGAGAAGATATTTGCAAATGACATATCAGATAAAGGGCTGGTATCCAAGATCTATAAAGAACTTCTCAAACTCAACACCCAAAAAGCAAATAATTCAGTCAAAAAATGGGCAGAAGACATGAACAGACACTTCTCCAAAGAAGACATACAAATGGCTAACAGACACATGAAAAAATGTTCAACAACACTAGCCATCAGGGAAATACAAACCAAAACCACAATGAGATACCACCTTACACCAGTTAGAATCACAAAAATTAACAAGACAGCAAACAAGTGTTGGCCAGGATATGGAGAAAGGGGAACCCTCTTGCACTGTTGGTGTAAGCTGGTACAGCTACTCTGGAAAACAGTATGGAGGTGACTCTAGACATTAAAAATAGAGCTACCCTACTACTCAGCAATTGCACGACTAGTTATTTACCCCAAAAATACAGATGTAGTGAAAAGAAGGGCACATGCTCCCCAATGTTCATAGCAGCAATGTCTACAATGGCCAAACTGTGGAAGGAGCCAAGATGCCCTTCAACAGATGAATGGATAGAGAAGATGCAGTTCATATATACAATGGAATATTACTCAGCCATCAGAAAGGATGAATACCTACCATTTGCATCGACATAGATAGAATTGAAGGGGATTATGTTAAGTGAAATAAGTCAAGCAGAGAAAGACAATTATCATATGGTTTCATCATATGTGGAATATAAGGAATAGCATGGAGGACCACAGGGGAAGGGAGGGAATACTGAATGGAAAGAAATCAGAGAGGGAGACAAACCATGAGAGACTCTAGACCCTGGGAACCAAACTGAGGGTTACAGAAGGGAGGGAGGTGGGGGATCAGGTAACTGGGTGATAGATATTAGGCACGTGTGTGATGAGCACTGGGTGTTATACCCAACTCTTGAATCACTGAACACTACATCAATATTTTTGATGTACTATATGTTTGATAATTGAACATAATAAAAAATTTTAAATAATAAAAATAACAATATATTTTTTTCAATTAAAAAAAACAAAAAATAAAAAAAAACACTTGGTATTAGGATGTTCCTGCTGATCTTCTGGTGGAGGGTTCTGTTGTGCTGATTCTCAGGTGTCTTTGCCCTGTCCGAATCGCACCACCCTTGCCAGGAGGCCAGGCTCGTTGTGAATGCCTTCAGATTGCTCTACGTGGCTTTTGTTCCCTGAAAGCTTTCTCCACCACTTTAGAGGATGAAAATCAAAATTGCAATCTCCCAATCTCCAGCTGGGGATCTGAAATATTGCACCCCCCACCTCTTCAGTGAGTCTTCACAGAAAAGCAGTCATTCACTCTTGTCTCCCTGGTTTCCATCTACACTCTGTTCACCCAACCTGTGACCAAGCATTTTTATCTCAGGCTCCTGACCCCATTTTGAGTCTCCAAACTTTACAGACTCCTGTGGCATGCACTTTCACCACTCCCCCTGGGGGATAGAGAGGAGTCTTGCCACGGTTCTGCCTCTTGTTGGGCCCCTGCTTGGAGAGTGGTTGCCTGACCGGCCAAGGTTCATGGTTTATGGCAACACAGCTGAAAGCCCATTCCTGGGCTCTGTTTGTAGTCGGCTTCCCTACTCCAATGTTTGGGAACTCTGCAGCACTCAGGCACCCCCATTCTTTTTGTGACCCCAGGAATCCTGAGACCACACTGTTCCACCTAGGATTCTGCCCACTTTGCCACCTGAGTGCCTCAGACAGGAACATCCCTCACTGGAGCAGACCTCTAAAAGTTTTGATTTTGCACTCTACTGCTATATCACTTTCCAGTAGCCACCTTATGGAGGTTCCCTCCCTCTGCCCCCATGGTTTATCTTGATATTCGGCCTGGGATTCCTTGCAAAAAGTTGTTGGTTCTCTATTTGTAGAATTGCAGCAATTCTTTTCTTAGATCTCCAGTTGAGTTCACAGATGTTCAGAAAGATTTGATAGCTATGTAGATGAATTCCAGAGGCCAGACAAAATTAGGGCCCCCTACTCCTCTGCCATCTTCCTCTTAAATCTGTTACATTTGTATACACCATTAATGAAGCAGCAGATAAAGAAACCAAGGAATCAATCCCATTTGCAATTGCACCAAAAATGGTAAGATACCGAGGAATATATCTAACTAAAGAAGTAAAAAATCTATACTCTGAAAACAATAGGACACTTATGAAAGAAGTGAAAGAGGACACAAATAAATGGAAAAACATTCTGTGCTCATGGTTTTGAAGAACAAACATTGCTAAAATTTCGATACTACCCAAAGCAATCTACACATTTAATGCAATCTCTATCAAAATACTACCAGCGTTTTTCACAGAACTAGAACAACCAATCCTATAATTTGTACGGAACAAGAAAAGACTCCAAATAGCCAAACAATTGTGAAAAAGAAAAACAAAACTGAAGGCATCACGATTCTGGATTTTAAGCTACATTACAAAGCTGTAGCCATCAAGACAGTAAGGTACTGGGGTGCCTGGGTTGCTCAGTCAGTTAAGCATCTGCCTTCAGCTTAGGTCATGATGCCAGGGTCCTGGGTTCAAGCCCTGCATTGGGCTCCATGCTCAGTGGGGAGCCTGTTTCACCCTCTCTCTCTGCAGCTCCCCTTGCTGGTGTTCTCTCTCTGTCAAATAAATAAGTACAATCTTCAAAAAAAAAGACAATATGGTACTGAAACAAAAACAGACATATAGATCAATGGAACAGAACAGAGAACCCAGAAATGGACCCTCAAATCTATGGTCAACTAATCTTCAATAAAGCAGGAAAATATATCCAAAGGGAAAAAGACAGTCTCTTCAACAATGGTGCCAGGAAAACCGGGAAGCAACATGCAAAAGGATGAAACCAGACCACTTTCTTACACCATAAAACAAAAATAAATTAAAAATGGATGAAAGACTTAAATGTGAGACAGGAATCCATCAAAATCCTAGAGGAGAACACAGGCAGAAACCTCTTTGACCTCAGCCTTGCAACTTCTTATTAGATACATCGCCTGAGGCAAGGGAAACAAAAGCAGAAGTGAATTATTGAGACTTTATCAAGATAAAAAGCTTCTGCACAGCAAAGGAAACCATCAACAAAACTAAAAGGCAAGCAACGGAATGGGAGAAGATATTTGCAAATGACATATCTGATAAAGGGTTAGTATCCAAAACCTATAAAGTACTTATTAAATTCAACAATCAAAAAACAAATAATCCAGTTAAGAACTGGACAGAAGACAAAAATAGACACTTTTCCAAAGAACATACAAATGACTAACAGGCACATGAAAAGATGCTCAATGTAAGTTATCATCAGGGAAATGCAAATCAAAACCATGATGATATACCACCTCACACCTGCCAGAATGGCTAAAATTAACAACACAAGAAACAAGAGGTGTTGACAAGGATGTGGAGAAAGGGGAACCTTCTTGCACCATTGATGGAAATGCGAACTGGTGCAGTCATTCTGGAGAACTGTATGGAGGTTCCCTCAAAAAGTTAAAAATAGAACTGCCCTAAGATCCAGTAATTACACTGCTAGGTATGTACCCAAAGGATACAGAAATACTGATTTGAAGGGGTACATACACCCCAATGTTTTGTAGCAGCATTATCAACAATAGCCAAACTATGAAGAGAGCCCAAATGTCCATTGAATGTCCACTGAATGATGAATGGATAGAGAAGGTGTGATATATATATATAATGGAATGTTACTCAGCCATCAAAAAATGAAATCTTAACATTTGCAATGACGTGGAAAGAAATAGAGGGTATTATGCTAAGCAAAATAAGTCAGCCAGAGAAAGACAAATAGCATATGATTTCACTCATGTAGAATTCAAGAAACAAAACAGATAAACAGAGGGGAAGGGAAGGAAAAATAAAATAAGACAAAATCAGAGATGGAAACAAACCATGAGACTCTTAACTATAGGAAACAAACAGGGTTGCTGGAGGGGAGGTGGGTGGAGGGATGGGGTAACTGGGGGGTGGGCATTAAAAAGGGCACATGATGTAATGAGCATTGGGTGTTACATGCAACTGAACTCACTAAACTCTACCTCTGAAACTAATAATACATTATATGTTATTTAATTGATTTTAAATTTTAAAAAAAGAAAAAAGAAAAATTTCAAATCTACAACCTAACCATTAATTTTAAGACACTAAAAAAAAAGAAGAAAGATCTAAACCTAAAGCAGGCAGAAGGAAGGAAATAATACTGGGTAAAGTGTGAATTAATGAAATAAGGAACAGTAAAATATAGAAAAATCAAAGATATTAAAAGTGGGTTCTTTGAATAGATCAACAAAATTGACCAACCTTTAGCCAGATCAACCAAGATAAAAAGAAGAGACTCAAGTTACTAGAATCAGAAATGAGACACATTACCACCAACATTGCAGAAATAAAAATAATCATAAATGAATACTATGAATAACAGCACACCAACAAATCAGAAAACTAAATAAAATGGGTATTTACTCATTTCTCCACTGATGGTATACAAACTTAAAAAACACATATAAAGATGCTCAACTTCAGTAATCATTAGGAAAATTCAAATCAAAAGTACAGTGAGATACCAGCTCACATCCATTAAGACTAGCTATTATTTAAGGAAAAAAAAAAAGCAGCAGCATTGGCTAGGATGTAGATAAACTGTAGTTGATAATAAAACAGTGTGACAGTTCTCCAAAAAATTAAACAGAATTCCATAAAATCTAACAATTCCACTTCTTGGAAGGTACTCAAAGTAATTAAAAGCAGGACTCAAAGAGATATCTGTACAGACATTAAAGGACAAATATTGTATAATTCTGTTTTCAGGAACTACCTCGAATAGTCAAATTTATAGACAGAAAGTACAATGGTGGTTTCCATGGGCTGAGGGGAGGGGTGATGTAGAGTTACTGTTTCTCAGATAAAGGCTTTTAGTTTTGCAAGGTGGGAAAACAGTTCTGTGGATAGATGGTGATGATGGGAGCACAAAAATGTGAATGATGAATACCACTCCACTGTACACTGTAGAATATTTAAGATGGTAAATTTCATGTTATGTGTATTTTCCATAATTTTTTAAACTCTTAGAAGAAAACATAAATATTTATTACTTTGGATTTGACAAAATATTCTTAGATATGACACCAAAAATATAAACAACAACAACAACAAATAGATAAATTGGACTTCATCAAAATTAAATCTTCTGTGTTTCAAATGATAGCAAAAAGAAAGGAAATGACCAACAGCTTGGGAGAAAAATATTTCCAAGTTATATGTCTCATTGGGAACTTATATCCAGAATACATAAAGAATTTACAATTCAATGATAAAAAGACAAAAGCTCACTTAAAATGGATCTTTTTTTCCATTTTCCAGATCCTTATAAAATGGATATAAGCAAACATTTCTCCTGGGAAGATATGCTAATAGCCAATAAGTACATAAAGAGACTAAATATCATTAATTCTATTCATATGATATGTCCAGAACAGAGAAATCATCTACAGAGAGGGAAGTTGATTAGTGGTTGCCTCTGGTTGGTGAGGAGATCTGACAGGGAGGAGAGGAGAGGAAAGGAGAGGAGAGGAGAGGAAAGGAGAGGAGAGGTGAGGAGAGGAGAGGGGAGGGGAGGGGAGGGGAGGGGAGGGGAGAAGAAGAGAGAAAGAAAGAAAGGTGGGTGGGAAGGAGGGAGGGAAGGGGTGAAGGGGAGGGGAGGGGAGGAGAGAAAAGAGATTTCCCACAATAGATTTTAAAGTCTCTTTGTCAGATACAAGTTACAATTTATTACTAATATTGTTACTTACAAATTATATTTTTATTCCCACACAAAATAGAATTGATATTCAATAGTTAAAAGCTTACATTCATTGAGGAGTTCATCTTAGCAATAGTTTCATCATCTGTTGGAAACTGATATATCTGGATGCCATTACTAACCAATTCACTCATTATTTTACACTTGAATTTCTGTAAATCATTTTTAGAAATTGTATCTGCTTTGGCAATCAATGGTACAATGTTCACCTGTAAATAAAGAAGCAAACAAAATCTCACCATTGAGGATTTGTTGTTAATCCTGGAATTTTTATGTCAAAACCTCACAAGCTCTGACAATAAATTTTTACAACTAGATAATCACTGGCTACTACCATACCTTCTTCACAAAATGGCTTTCCAAAATAATCATTACTTTTGAAGATTAATCTTTTATCAGAAATCAGGTTTAGAAGTTTCAAATTTCTTTTCTCAAACTTTCTTACACTTTCAACACATTTGGAGTTAGTAAAATGTAAGTAGTAGAATAAGATAGTCAAATTAATTCATTATCAATTTAATTTCTTAAACTGAGTACTAAAAGTCAGAAGAGTCTTTCGTCAATATTGTACACTAAATTAATTTTGTCCTTCTACATATCATTCATTTTCATCACCTTCTCCATAAATCCATCTTTGTAGATATATTTGCTTGTGTTTTCCAAAGGTCACCTAAAATCATAGACCCTTTTTTGTACCATACTCTGAAGACTGAGTCTATGTGTATGTGTGTATAATACCTTGCTTACAAATATCTTCATTTGTAATTTGTAAAAAGGTACTATTTCCGTATTGCATATTTGAGGTTGAAATTTTATTCATAAACTTTTCTTCCTAGTTCTACAATATGATCACTCCTGTCTCCATGCATTTACATTTTAATAATTAAACTTTGTAGAAATTAAAAATGTGCAAAATTATAAAATATTTTATTACTGTTAAAGTACCTTATTAAATCATAGCTACATAATGTCAAGTTCTGTGATATAGTAAGAGTGCATAAAAGTCAGTTCTAGGTATATTGTTTTTGTTTTAGATTTTTCAAAGTACATTTAAAAAAATCCTTGTACAAATCTAGGGCCTCAATATAACACTGATGTTCAAATTTTTATCTAATTTTAGAATCTTAAATAATACCTTCCACAGTAAAAAGCACACAACTACTAAGGTAGGTTCAAGTCTAACATAAATATCTTGGATTGTATTGCTGAGAAAGCTATCTTCTAATGATAGTAAAACCTTAACACATAACAAATGGAAATTTTCCATGTTAATAATTCTTTAGGTGTTCAGATTTGAGGAATGAAAGTCACTTATTGCAGAAGGGAACTAGGCAACCTAGAGGAGAAGACAACAGACACACACACACCACTGCTCACCCCTTTATGTAATGTTCCTGTAAAAAAAAAATAGTAATTTTCTATATCTGGAAATTGTTTAATGATAAGAGCTACCCATAAAATTAAAAATAAAACTGTGTGTCCCTGGCAATTAAATATAGTAATACTCAAGAAATTGAGGCAGCTCTTGATTTTAACTAGAAATCTAACTTCTTTCAACAACTTGGTGACATACAAGATTAGGTACAATTTTTTTTTCCAGTTTGAACAATACATAGCAAAGGTCGGGCCTTCTTTGATAAAAACAAACCAAATTTTAGAACTTTTTCTCTCTTCAACTTAAGAAAGTGTAGAAAAGAACACATGACATAAAAGTTTCTTTCACATGTATATTTACCCTCCATTGGAAAAAATATATACATACATATTACATTCTGAATACTCTGTGATAGGACCACTAGCCAGGATCATGAAAACTTCATGATAGTCAGATTAATTCATTATCAATTTAATTTCTTGAACTGAGTACTAAAAGTCAGAAGAGACTTTCATCAATACTGTACACTAAATTAATTTAGTCGTACCACACAATCAGTGGTAACAGGTAATGTTAATGGGATTGTTTTATACTACTGTAGAATGAATTCAATTTTAAAAATACAGCCAAATTACCACAACTCTGTGACTTTAATCACAAAAAAACCATAAATTTTTATTTTAATATTTTTTAACCTTTATCTTATTTTCCTAATACATACCTAATTAAATTTTTCTGGAAAGCAAACTAAGGTTGAAATTTATCAAATGCTATTATGTGCTGAATGTATCATCCCTCCCCAGTGCATATGTTGAGACCCTAACCCCCAGTATCTCAGAACAAGACTCTTTAAAGAGGTGATTAAGTGAAAATAAAGTCATTAGAATAGGCCCTAATCCAATGAGACTGGTGTGCTTATAAGAAGAGGAAACACAGACATATAGAAACATCAGATATGGGGCGCCTGGGTGGCTCAGTTGGTAAAGCGGCTGCCTTCGGCTCGGGTCATGATCCTGGAGTCCTGGGATCGAGTCCCGCGTTGGGCTCCCTGCTCGGCAGGGAGTCTGCTTCTCCCTCTGACCCTCCTCCCTCTCATGCTCTCTGTCTCTCATTCTCTCTCTCGCAAATAAATAAAATCTTAAAAAAAAAAAAAAGAAACATCAGATATGTGCAGAGGAAAGACCATGTGAGGACATGGTGAGAAGGCAGCCATCTATCACTCAAAAAAAGAGGTTTTAGAAGAAAAAAAACCTTGGTGGCATCTTCATCTTGGACTTCTACTTCCCATAACTGTGAGAAAATTAATTTCTGTTGTTTGAACTACTAAGTTTGTGGTATGTTGCAGTTGCAATGTCATCCCTTGGAAACTAAGAGCAGTGCTTTAAAGATTAACAGAAAAAATTATGTTTGGGGGTGCCTGGATGGCTCAGTTGGCTAAGTGTCTGCCTTCAGCTCAGGTCGTGATCCCAGGGTCCTGGGATCAAGCCCTGAGTTGGGCTTCCCGTTCAGAGGGAAGCCTGCATCTCCCTCTCTCCTGCCTGCTGCTCCCCCTGCTTGCACTATCTCCCTCTCTCTGTCAAATAAATAAATAAAATCTTCTTAAAAAAGAAAAATTATATTTTAACATATTAAAATTAACAAGTTCTTGTATGCAAATACCTTCAAATTATATATTATCACAAAATAATTATCAAATCTTGATAGACTGATGGATTTATCTAACACACCTTACTGTCAATGTTCTTCATAGTTAATAGATCAAGGGCCTTCAGAGAATGTCCTGTAGGTGAAATGAAGTAAAGGCACACATGTATACGGGAATCATGGTAGTCAATGAAGGAACGTTTAATTTTCAATTCTTCTTGAAAATAGGCCTCAAATTGAGCATCTACATAGTCAACTACAGGCTGATAGCTGAAAAAAAAAAAAGATTATTTCAACAGATTAGCATGACGGATTAATAACACCTATAGTCTGTCTTTTCACCATTTAATAAATCGTTAATATGGGGGAGCTTGGGATGATGGTGGAGTAGAAAGACACTGGGCTCACCACATCCCATGTTTACAAATAAATATCATCCACATCCAAGTCAATAAATCAGAGATCCAAAGACTGGCAAAACAAATTTCACAACTAAATATAGAGAAGAAGTTGCATCTAGGGCATGTAGGTGGCTCAGTAGGTTAAGCATCTGCCTTCAGCTTGGGTCATGATCCCAGGGTCCTGGGATCAAGCTCCACGTTGGGCTCCCTGCTCAGCAGGAAGACTGCTTGTCCCTCTCTCTCCCCCTCTGCCCCTCCCTCTGCTTGTGCTCTCTCTCTTAAATGAATAAATAAAATCTTTAAAAAAAAGAAGAAGAAGAAGAAGAAGAAGAAGAAGAAGAAGAAGAAGAAGAAGAAGAAGAAGAAGAAGAAGAAGAAGAAGCTGCATCTGAACGTTTAGGAAGGTCAGAAAGGTAGAGGAAGACTGGGAGGGAGCTGCATGTGCAGAGAGGGGAGACAAATAGGTCCTTGCACCACGGAGCTCGCAGAGGGAAGACAAATCCCCATATCTTTTGGTTTTAAAAACCAGAGGAGCTGAATTCCATGAGTTTGTATAACCACTGGGATTTGGAACCTGGAGCTTTAAATGCCAGCTGACTCAGCACTGGGCAAGCCCAGAGGGCTGGTAATAGCTGTAACAGCTGTGTCACTACCCTTAAGAGACAGCAGCCTGTGCATTGAGGTAATATTAAAAAAAAGGCAGTCTACAAAATGCTGAGGGCAAACAGGAGACACATCTGTTTTTACTGATTTCAGAGCATGTTGGAGATTTCCCTGAAAACGAGGGAGCTGGCAGGTGCCACTTTCCATCATAAACACAGGGCCATCTGCAGGACCCTGGGCTGCACAGACACTAGCTAACTAACTTATTAGCAATGTGCCATGCCCACAAGTTCTCCTGAGGACTCCCACACTCCAATGCTGCTAGCCTCAGCCCTGGGCTCAGGGAAAATTTCATTAAGTTGCATACGGGCCCTGCCCAGCTGCTGGGTTCCCAGTCACCATTGCACACCTGACTCAGCTATGCCCACCTATCACCACACACAGTGCCCAGCAACCCACAGCCTCTCACACTGAAGTCCAGCCCCCAGCTGCCCCTGCACTTCAAGGGATCCAGCATAAGACTATTGCATAAAGAAAATTTTGCTAAAGCTGCTGCCCCCTCCCCAAGTTCTTCAGCAGGTGTAACCCCTAAGAGCTGCCTTGCCTAGGTCTCACTAACATCACAGAGAACAAGCACAGCCCACAATAGGCAGAGAGTCAGTGCAGGAGACTGAACTGAAAGGAAAAGTGACTCAGACACAAAAGCAGGATGTAAGCAACACACATAGGATACTCTACTGAAGTGTCAGTTTCCAGTACACAGGGGACACTGCACAGGGCCTTTTCATAAAGTCACTACTTTCAAGAAGAGAAGACATAGCTGACATTCTTAACACACACAAACAGACACCAAGAGGTAGGCAAAATGAGGAGACAGAGGAACTTACGCAAATTGAAAGAATAGGACAAGGCCACAGCCCATTCAAAGCAAAACAAATAAACATGCCTGATAGAGAATTTAAAGCAATGATTATGAGGATTCACTGGAATTGAGAAAAGAGTGCAAGACATGAGTAAGAACCTTAACAAAGAGATAAGGAACAAACAACAGAGCCAAAGGGCACAATAAACTAAAAGAGAAACATGCTTGATGGAATGAACGGAAGAAAGGAAGAAGCAGAGGAATGAATTAGTGACCCAAAAGACAGTAATGGAAGAAAGTAACCAAGCTGAACAAAAGAGAAAAAAAAAAGAATTATGCAAAAGGAAAATAGACTTATGGAACTCAGTGACTCCATCAAACATAGTATCATCCATAGTATAGAACTCCCAGAAGAAGAAGAGAGAAAGGGGGCAGAAAATTTATTTCAAGAAATAATACCTGAAAACTTCCCTAACCTGGGGGAAAAAACAGACATATTCAGATCCAGGAGGCATGGAAAACTGCCATCAAAATCAACAAAAGTGGGGGGGAGGACAAAGATGGCAGAGGAGTAGGAGACCTAAATTACCTCTGGTCCCAGGAATTCAGCTAGATAGGGATCAAACCACACTGAACACCTACGAACTCAACAGGAGATCGAAGAAAAGAATAGCAGCAACTCTCTAATCAGAAAAGCAACCACTTTCTGGAAGGTAGGACGTGCGGAGAAGTGAATCCGAGGCGATATTCAGGAGGATAGACGGCAGGGGAGGGGCCTCCATCAGCCGCTTCTGGCAAGTGACAGAGCAGTGGAGCACAAATTTGGAACTTTTAGAAGCTGCTCCGCTGAGGGACGTCCCTCCAGTGGCTAAGCAGGGGGTGGAACCCTCGCGGGGCCAGTGTGGTCTCAGGACCCTTGGGGTCACAGGAAGACCGGGGGTGCCTGAGTGGAGCAGAGCTCCCGGGTATCGGAGCGGGGAAGCCGGCTGCAGAGAGGGAGCCCAGGCGCGGGCGCTCAGCTCAGGGTTGCCTTAAACCGTGATCCACAGCACAGTCGGGCCCACTGCTCCTCCAGCAGGGACCCAACAAGCGGCAGATCCGGGGAGACTCTCCTTCCTCCCCCGGGAGGAGCAGTGCGGGAGTGCACCGCAGGTATCTGCTGGGTTTGGAGACTCCACATGGGGTCTGGTGCCAGAGATAGAAACGCTCGGTCACAGGCCGGGTGAACACGGAATGTGACCGGAGACCAGGGAGATGGGAGTGACTGCTTTTCTCTGGGGGGCACTGAGGAGCAGGGCCCCGAGTTCTCGGCTCCTCTGGGGCGGAGATAGGGAGGCCACCATTTTCACTCTCTGCCTCCAAAGCTGTACAGAAAGATTGCAGGGAACAAAAGCTCCCAAGAGCAAAGCCCAGCAGATTACTTAGCCCTACCGGGCCAGAGTGGGGCAATTCTGCCTCCCGCAAAGACATTTGGGAACCACGGCAACAGGCCCCTCCCCCAGAAGATCAGCAAGAACAGCTAGCCAAGACCAAGTTTACCAATCAATGAGAACGGCAGAACTCCAGCGCTAGGGTAATACTGCACATAGAATTCATGGCTTTTCCCCCATGATTCTTTAGTCTTTCAAAGTTAATTTTTTTTTAACTTTCTTTATCCTTTTTTTTTTTTTGAATTTTTCTTTTTCCCTTTTTCATCCAAAATCTTACCAATCCCTTTTTTAAAAAATCTTTTATTTTTCATTTTTAGAATCATATTCTATCCCTTCATAGTAGTTAACCTTATTTTTGGTTTATATATATAAGTTGTTCTCTCTTTAAAATTTTGGGATACAGTTTCTTCTAACAGACCAAAATATACCCTAAATCTTTAGTGTATGGCTTTGTTCTAGTCTCCTGCCTGATCACATTCTCTCCCCCTTTTTTTTTTAAATCCTCTTCTTTCTTTTTTCAACCAACTTCTTATCTTATCAATTCCTTTTATAAAATCTTCTATAATTTTCATCTTTCCAGTCATAGTCTATCCCTTCATCGTATTTACCCTTATTTTTGTACATATATAAGTTTTTTTTTCTTTAAAGTTTTGGGAGACACTTTCTTCTAACAGAACAAAATATGCCCAAAATCTAATGTGTGGCACTGATCTATGCACCAGCCTGATAATATTTGATCATATTCTGTTTTTATTTTTTGTTTGTTAGTGTTTTTTTTTTAATCTTTTTCTTTTTCTTTTTTTTTTCTTTCTCTTTTCTTTCTTTCCCTTTCTTTTTCCCCAGTTTCAGGTCTCTTCTGATTTGTTTAGTGTATATTTTTCTGGGGTTGTTGTTACCCTGTTAGCATTTTATTCTCTCATTCATCTATTCTCCTCTGGACAAAATCACAAGGCGGAAAAAATCATCTCAAAAAAAAGAACAAGAGGCAGTACCGACTGCCAGGGACCTAATCAATACAGACATTAGTAATGTCGGAACTAGAGTTCAGAATGATGATTTTAAAGATACTAGCTGGGCTTGAAAAAAGCATGGAAGATATTAGAGAAACCCTTTCTAGAGAAATAAAAGGACTAAAATCTAATCAAGTTGAAATTAAAAAGGCTATTAATGAGGTCCAATAAAAAATGGAGGCTCTAATATAAAGGCAAGAAAACTAGATGTATATTTTGAATATGAAGAAAAAATAATGAACAAAACTACTCTGGATAAATCTCTTCTAGATATAATATCAGACCCTGATGCAGGAACTCCAGAAGATAAAATGAAGCTGTTTCTTATTTATTATATAAATGCACAGCAAGCACCCCCTGAGGCTGATTTGGAGCAATACAAAAAAGCTTTAATTGATGCAGGATGCAACCTTAATCCCTTACAATATATCAAACAGTGGAAGGCTTTCGCCAAGATGGCTTCAGCTCCTGCCAGCTATGGTAACACTACCACTAAACCAATGGGTCTCTTATCACGAGTCATGAATACAGGATCACAGTTTGTTATGGAAGGAGTGAAGAACCTGATATTGAAATAGCAAAATCTACCTGTTACTCGTATTTTAGACAATCTCATGGAGATGAAGTCAAACCCTGAAACTGATGATTATAGATACTTTGATCCCAAAATGCTGTGGGGCAATGACAGCTCAGTTCCAAGGAACAAAATCCATTCCAGGAGGCAATTGTTTTTGTGGTGGGAGGAGGCAACTACATTGAATACCAAAATCTTGTTGACTATATAAAGGGGAAACAAAGCAAACACATTTTATATGGCTGCAGTGAACTTTTTAATGCTACACAGTTCATAAAACAGCTGTCACAACTTGGACAGAAATAACACAGAAGAACCTTAATACGAGTCTACTCAGATAAATGTAAAAAGACAAGTCAAAAGAGCCATATGTTTTCTTCTTCATATCAGTGTCCTAACAGTGAAACTTAGAGTTAATTTTTAAGGAAATTCTATACTTAATATAATGTGTACTAATTAAAAGAATAAAGTATTTCAGAAATAAATTTTTAAAATTGTAAAAAAAAAAAAAAATGGAGGCTCTAACTGCTAGGATAATGAGGCAGAAGAGAGAATTAGTGATATAGAAGACCAAATGACGGAAAATAAGCTGAGAAAAAGAGAGATAAACAACTACTGGATCACGAGGGCAGAATTTGAGAGGTAAGTGATACCATAAGATGAAAAAATATTAGAATAATTGGGATCCCAGAAGAAGAAGAAACAGAGAGAGGGACAGAAGGTATATTGGAGCAAATTATAGCAGAGAACTTCCCTAATTTGGGGAAGGAAACAGGCATCAAAATCCAGGAGGCACAGAGAACCCCCTCAAAATCAATAAAAATGGGTCAACACCCTGACATCTAATAGTAAAACTTACGAGTCTCAGAGACAAAGAGAAAATCCTGAAAGCAGCTCGGGAGAAGAGATCTGTAACCTAAAATGGTAGAAACATTAGATTGGCAACAAACCTATCCACAGAGACCTGGCAGGCCAGAAAGGACTGGCATGATATATTCAGGACACTAAACGAGAAAAATATGCAGCCAAGAATACTATATCCAGCTAGGCTGTCATTGAAAATAGCAGGAGAGATAAAAAGCTTCCAGGACAAACAAAAACTAAAAGAATTTGCAAACGCCAAACCAGCCCTACAAGAAATATTGAAAGGGGTCCTCTAAGCAAAGAGAGAGCCCAAAAGTAACATAGACCAGAAAGGAACATGGGCAATATACAGTAACACTCACCTTACAGACAGTACAATGGCACTAAATTCCTATCT
>NW_023270763.1:15723500-15806414 GCF_011800145.1 Mirounga leonina | reverse complement strand
AAAACAAGACCCATAGATATGCTGTCTGCAAGAGACTCATTTTAGACCCAAAGACACCCCCAGATTGAAAGTGAGGGGGTAGAAAACCATTTACCATGCTAATGGACACCAAAAAGAAAGATGGGGTGGCAATCCTTATATCAGACAAATTAGATTTTAAACCAAAGATTATAATAAGAGATGAGAAAGGACACTATATCGTACTTAAAGGGTCTATCCAACAAGGAGATCGAACAATTGTAAATATCTATGCCCCTAACATGACAGCAGCCATTATATAAGCCAATTAATAACAAAAGCAAAGAAACACATCAACAACAATACAATAATAGTGGAGGACTTTAACACCCCCCTCACTGAAATGGACAGATCATCTAAGCAAAAGATCAACAAGGAAATAAAGACTTTAAATGACACACTGGACCAAACGGACTTGACAGATACATTCAGAACATTCCATCCCAAAGCAACATAATACACATTCTTCTCTAGTGCCCATGCAACCTTATCCAGAATAGATCACATCCTAGGTCACAAATCAGGTCTCAACCAGTACCAAAGGATTGGGATCATTCCCTGCATATTTTCAGACCCCAATGCTTTGAAACTAGAACTCAATCACAAGAGGAATGTAGGAAAGAACTCAAATACATGGAGGCTAAAGAGCGTCCTACTAAAGAATGAATGGGTCAACCAGGAAATTAAAGAAAAATTTAAAAAATTCATGGAAACCAATGAAAATGAAAACACAACTGTTCAAAATCTTTGGGATACAGCAAAGGCAGTCCTAAGAGGAAAGTATATAGCAATATGAGCCTTTCTCAAGAAACAAGAAAGGTCTCAAATACACAACCTAACCCTACACCTAAAGGAGCTGGAGAGAGAACAGCAAATAAAGCCTAAACCCAGCAGGAGAAGAGAAATAATAAAGATCAGAGCAGAAATCAATGAAATAGAAACCAAAAGAACAGTAGAACAGATTAACAAAACTAGGAGCTAGTTCTTTGAAAGAATTAACAAGATTGATAAACCCCTTGCCAGACTTATCAAAAAGAAAAGATAAATGACCCAAATAAATCAAATCATGAATGAAAGAGGGGAGATCACAACCAACACCAAAGAAATACAAACAATTATAAGAACATATTATGAGCAACTCTATGCCAGCAAATTAGATAATCTGGAAGAAATGGATGCATTCCTAGAGATGTAACAACTACCAAAACTGAACGGGACGAAATAGAAAACCTGAACAGACCTATAACCACTAAGGAAATTGAAGCAGTCATCAAAAATCTCCCAACAAACAAAATCCCAGGGCCAGATGGCTTCCCAGGGGAATTCTACCAAACATTTCAAGAAGAATTAATACCTATTCTTCTGAAACTCTTCCAAAAAATAGAAATGGAAAGAAAACTTCCTAACTCATTTTATGAGGCCACCATTACCTTGATCCCCAAACCAGACAAAGACCCCATCAAAAAGGAGAATTACAGACTAATATCCTTGATGAACATGGATGCAAAAATTCTCACCAAAATTCTAGCCAATAAGATCCAACAGTACATTAAAAGGATTATTCACCACGACCAAGTGGGAGTTTTCTCTGGGCTGCAAGATTGTTTCAACATCCTCAAATTAATCAATGTGATACAGTACATTAATAAAAGAAAGAATAAGAAACATACAATCCCCTAAATAGATGCAGAAAAAGCATTTGACAAAGTACAGCATCCTTTCTTGATCAAAACTCTTCAGAGTATAGGGATAGAGGTCACATACCTCTATATCATGAAAGCCATCTATGAAAAACCCACAGCAAATATCATTCTGAATGGGGAAAAACTGAGAGCTTTCCCCCTAAGGTCAGGAACACGGCAGGGATGTCCACTATCACCACTGCTATTCAACATAGTATTAGAAGTCCTAGCAACAGCAATCAGACAACAGAAAGAAATAAAAGGCATCCGAATCTGCAAAGAGGAAGTCAAACTCTCACTCTTTGCAGATGATATGATACTTTATGTGGAAAACCCAAAAGACTCCACCCTAAAACTGCTAGAACTCATACAGGAATTCAGTCAAGTGGCAGGATATAAAATCAATGCACAGAAATCAGTGGCATTCCTATACACCAACTACAAGACTGAAGAAAGAGAAATTAAGGAGTCAATCCCATTTACAATTGCACCCAAAACAATAAGATACCTAGGAATAAATCTAACCAAAGAGACAAAGAATCTGTACTCAGAAAACTGTAAAATACTCATGAAAGAAATTGAGGAAGACACAAAGAAATGGAAAAATGTTCCATGCTCATGGATTGGAAGAACAAATATTGTGAAGATGTCAAAGCTACCTAGGATAATCTACACATTCAATGCAATCCCAATCAAAATATCATCAACTTTTTTCAAAGAAATGGAACAAATAATCCTAAAATTTGTATGGAACCAGAAAAGACCCTCAATAGCCAGAGGAAGGTTGAAAAAGAACAGCAAAGCTGATGGCATCACAATTCTGGACTTCAAGCTCTATTACAAAGCTGTCATCATCAAGACAGTATGGTACTAGCACAAAAACAGACACATAGATCAATAGAACAGAATAGAGAGCCCAAAATGAACCCTCAACTCTATGGTCAACTAATCTTCAACAAGGCAGGAAAGAATGTCCAGTGGAAAAAAGTCTCTTCAACAAATGGTGTTGGCAAAATTGGACAGCCACATGCAGAAGAATGAAACTGGACCATTTCCTTACACCACACACAAAATAGACTCAAAATGATTGAAAGACCTAAATGTGAGACAGGAGTGCATCAACATCCTAAAGGAGAACACAGGCAGCAACCTCTTCGACCTCAGCTGCAGCAGCTTCTTCCTAGAAACATCTCCAAAGGCAAGAGAAGTAAGGGCAAAAATGAACTATTGGGATTTCATCAAGAGAAAAAGTTTTCGCACAGCAAAAGAAACAGTCAACAAAACCAAAAGACAACTGACAGAATGGGAGAAGATATTTGCAAATGACATATCAGATAAAGGGTTAGTATCCAAAATCTATAAAGAACTTCTTAAACTCAACACCCAAAGAACAAATGATCCAATCAAGAAATGGGCAGAAGACATGAACAGACATTTTTCCAAAGAAGACATACAAATGGCCAACAGACACATGAAAAAGCACTCAACATCGCTTGGCATCAGGGGAATCCAAATCAAAACCTCAATGGATACCACCTCACACCAGTCAGAATGGCTAAAATTAACCAGTCAGGAAATGACAGATGTTGGCGGGGATGAGGAGAAAGGGGAACCCTCCTACACTGTTGGTGGGAATGCAAGCTGGTGCAGCCACTCTGGAAAACAGTATGGAGGTTCCTCAAAAAGTTGAAAATAGAGCTACCATATGATCCAGCAATTGCACTACTGGGTATTTACCCCAAAGATACAAATGTAGGGATCTGAAGGGGTACGTGCACCCTGATGTTTATAGCAGCAATGTCCACAATAGCCAAACTATGGAAAGAGCCAAGATGTCCATCGACAGATGAATGGATAAAGAAGAAGTGGTATATATATACAATGGAATATTATGCAGCCATCAAAAGGAATGAAATCTTGCCATTTGCAACGACATGGATGGAACTGGAGAGTGTTATGCTGAGCGAAATAAGTCAATCAGAGAAAGACATGTATCATATGATCTCACTGATATGAGGAATTCTTAATCTCAGGAAGCAAACTGAGGGTTGCTGGAGTGGGGGGTGGGGTGGAGGGATGGGGTGGCTGGGTGATAGACACTGGGGAGGGTATGTGCTATGGTGAGCGCTGTGAATTGTGCAAGATTGTTGAATCACAGATCTGTACCTCTGAAACAAATAATACATTATATGTTAAAAAATAAAAAAGGAAGAAGATAGCAGGAGGGGAAGAATGAAGGGGGGGAATCGGAGGGGGAGATGAACCATGAGAGACGATGGACTCTGAAACACAAACTGAGGGTTCTAGAGGGGAGGGGGTGGGGGGATGGGTTAGCCTGGTGATGGATATTAAAGAGGGCATGTTCTGCATGGAGCACTGGGTGTTATATGCAAACAATGAATCATGGAACCCTACATCAAAAACTAATGATGTAATGTATGGTGATTAACATAACATAATAATTTTTAAAAAAAATAAAAAGAGCTTCCAGGACTGGCAGACTGAAAGAATATGAGACCACCAATTCAGTCCTGTAAGAAATATTAAGGGGGATTCTATAAAAGAAGAAATACCCCAAGAATAATGTAGACAATCTATAGAAACAGGCACTTTACAGGCAATATGATGGCACTAAATTCATATCTTTCAAAAGTTACTCTCAGAGTGAATGGCCTAAATGCGCCCATGAAATGGCACAGGGTTTCAGATCGTATAAAAAGACAGGATCCATCCATATGCTGTTCACAAGAGGCTTTTTTTGGACCTAAAGTCACCTCCAGATTGAACGTGAGGGGATGGAGAAGCATTTATCATGCCAATAAACCTCAAAAGAAAGCTGGGGTGGCAATTCTCATATCAGACAAAATAGTTTTTAAACCAAATACTGTAGTAAGAGATGTAGAGGAACTCTATATCATACTTAAAGGGGCTATCCAACAAGAAAATCTAACAATTGTAAATATCTATGCCCCCAACATGGGAGCAGCCAACTACATAAGCTACCTATTTACCAAAATAAAGAATCATATTGATAATAATACATTAATAGTAGGAGACCTCAACACTCCACTCACAGCAATGGACAGATCATCTAAGCAGAGATCAACAAAGAAGCAAGAGCTTTGAATGACACATTGTACCAGATGGACTTCATAGGTATATACAGAACATTTCACCCTAAAACAAAAGAAAACTCATTCTTCTTGAGTGTACATGGAACTTTCTCCAGAATAGACCACATACTGGGTCAGGTCTCAACTGATACCAAAAGACTGAGATTATTCCCTGCATATTTTCAGACCACCATGCATTGAAACTAGAACTCAACCACAGGGAAAAATTTGGAAGGAATGCAAATACCTGGAGGTTAAAAAGCATCCTGTTAAAGAATGGATGGGTCAACCATGAAATTAAAGAAGAACTTAAACAATTCATGGAAACTAATGAGAATGAAAACATATCAGTCCAAAACCTATGGGATACTGCAAAAGTGATCCTAAGGGGGAAATACATAGCCATCAAAGCCTCTCTCAAAAAAGTAGAAAAATCCCAAATACATAAGCTTACCTAAGAATCCTAAAGAATCTGGAGAAAGAACAGCAAATAAAACCTAAACCAAGCAGGAGAAGAGAAATAATAAAGATTAGAGCAGAAATCAATGAAATAAAAACTAGAACAGTAGAAGATATCAATGAAACTAGAAGTTGGTTCTTTGAAAGAATTAATAAGATAGATAAACCACTGGCCAGATTTATCCAAAAGAAAAGAAAAAGGACCCAAATTAATAAAATTATGAATGAAAGGGGAGAGATCATGACTAACACCAAGGAAATAGAATTATTAGAAATTATTACCAGCAACAATATGCCTACAAATTAAGCAACCTAGAGGAAATGGATACATTCCTGGAAACTTATAAACTACCAAGACTGAAACAGGAAGAAATAGACAATCTGAATAGACCATTAACCAGTAATGAAATTGAAGCAGTAATCAAAAATCTCCCAAAAAAACAAGAGTCCAGGTCCAGGTGGCTGCCCAGGGAAATTCTACCAAGCATTTAAAGAAGAAATCATACCTATTCTACTGAAGCTGTTTCAAAATAGAAACAAAAGGAAAACTTCCAAACTCGTTCTATGAAGCCACAATTACCTTGACCCCAAAACCAGGCAAAGACCCCATCCAAAAGGAGAATTACAGACCAATATCCCTGATGAACATGAATGCCAAAATACTCAACAAGATCCTAGCCAATAGGATCCAACAGTACATTAAAAGGATTATCCATCATGACCAGGTGGGATTCATTCCTGGGATGCAACTGAGGTTCAACATTCTCAAATCAATCAACATCATAGAGCACATTAATAAAGAAAAGACAAGAACCATACAATCCTCTCAATTGATGCAGAAAAAGCATTTAACAAAATGCAGCATTCTTTCCTGATTAAAACTTTTCAGAGTGTAGGAATAGAGGGAACATAACTCATTATCATAAAAGCCACCTATGAAAAACCCACAGCAAATATTCTCAATGGGAAAAACAAAGCTTTTTCCTTAAGGTGAGGGACTTGACAGGGATGCCCACTCTCACCACTTTTGTTCAACATAGTACTAGAAGTCCTAGCAACAGCAATCAGACAACAAAAAGAAATAAAAGTTATTCAAATTGGCCAAGAAGTCAAACTCTCTCTCTTCCCAGATGACACAATACTTTATGTGAAAATTCCAAAAGACTCCACCCCCAAATTACTAGAACTCATACAGCAATTCAGCAATGTGGCAGGATAAAAAAATCAATGCACAGAAGTCAGTTGCATTTCTATACACAAACAATCAGACTGAAGAAACAGAAATTTTAAAAATCGAACCCATTTACAATAGCACCAAAAACCATAAGATGCCTAGGAATAAACCTAACCAAAGAGGTAAAGGATCTATACTCTAGAAACCACAGAGCACTTATGAAAGAAATTGAGGAAGACACAAAAAGAGGGAAAAACATTCCATACTCATAGATAGGAAGATAAAACCTCCTTAAAATGTCTATGCTGCCCAGAGCTATGTACACTTTCAATGCCATCCCTATCAAAATACCTTTGGCATTTTCCACAGAGTTGGAACAAACAATCCTAATGAAACCAGAAAAGACCCTGAATTGCCAGGGGATTGTTGAAAAAGAAAACCAAAGCGGGAGGAATCACAATGCCTGACTTCAAGCTATATTACAAAGCTGTGCTCACCAAGACAGCATGGTATTGGCACAAAAACAGACATATAGATCAATGGAACAGAATAGAGAGCCCAGAAATGGACCCTCAACTCTATGGTCAACTAATCTTTGACAAATCAGAAAAGAACATGCAATGGAAAAAAGACAGTCTCTTCAACAAATGGTGTTGGGAAAATTGGACAGCCACATGCAGAAGACTGAAACTGGACCATTCTCTTACACCATACACAAAGATAAACTCAAAATGGATGAAAGACCTAAATGTGAGACAGGAATCCATCAAAACCCCAGAGGAGAACATAGGCAATAACCTCTTCAACATAGGCTACAGCAACCTTTTTCAAGACATTTCTCTAAAGGCAAGGGAAACAAAAGCAAAAATGAATTATTGGGATTTCATCAAGATAAAAAGCCTTTGCACAGCAAAGGAAACAGTCAACAAAACTAAGAAGCAACCCACAGAATGGGAGAAGATATTTGCAAATGACATATCAGATGAAGGGCAGGCATCCAAGATCTATAAAGAACTTCTCAAACTCAACACCCAAAAAACAAATAATCCAGTCAAGAAATGGGCAAAAGACATGAACAGACACTTCTCCCAAGAAGACATAGAAATGGCTAACAGACACATGAAAAAATGTTCAACATCACTAGCCATCGGGGAATAAAATCAAAAAGACAATGAGATACGACCTTACACCAGTTAAAATCGCAAAAATTAACAAAACAGGAAACAACAAGTGTTGGTGAGGATGTGGAGAAAGGGGAACCCTCTTACACTGTTGGTGGGAATGCAAGCTGGTACAGCTACTCTGGAAAACATTATGGAGGTTCCTCAAGACGTTAAAAATAGAGCTACCCTACTACCCAGCAATTGCACTACTAGATATTTACCCCAAAGATACAGAGGTAATGAAAACAAGGGGCATATGCACCCGAATGTTCATAGCAGCAATGTCCACAATAACCAAACTGTGGAAGGAGCCGAGATGCCCTTCAACAGATGAATGAATAAATAGATGTGGTTCATATGTACAATGGAGTATTACTCAACTATCAGAAAGGATGAATACCCACCATTTACATTGACATGGATGGAACTGGAGGGGATTATGCTAAGTGAAATAAGTCAAGCAGAGAAAGGCAATTATCATATGATTTCACTCATATGTGGAACATAAGGAATAGCATGGAGGACCACAATGGAAGGGAGGGAAAACTGAATGGGAAGAAATCAGAGAGGGAGACAAAAGTGAGAGACTCTAGACTCTGGGAACCAAACTTAGGGCTACAGAAGGGAGCGGGAGCAGGGTGGGGTAACGGATGATAGGTAAGGAAGGCACATGTGGTGATGAGCACGGGGAGTTATATGTAACTAATGAATCATTGAACACTACACGTGCCCCACTACAGAAAACATTACATCAAAAACTAATGATGCTGGCTAATTGAACATAGTAATAAAAAAAATAATAAATTTTTAAAAACTGCTTTGCACAGCAAAAGAAACAGTCAACAAAACCAAAAGACAACCGACAGAATGGGAGAAGATATTTGCAAATGACATATCATAAACAGCTAGTATCCAAGATCTATAAAGAACTTATCAAACTCAACACCCAAAGAACAAATAATCCAATCAAGAAATGGGCAGAAGACATGAACAGACATTTTTCCAAAGAAGATATCCAATTGTACAACAGACATGAAAAAGTGCTGAACATCACTCGGCATCAGGGAAATACAAATCAAGACCACAATGAGAGACAATCTGTGGTTGTCTCACACCAGTCAGAATAGCTAAAATTAACAAGTCAGGAAATGACAGATGTTGGCAAGGATGCGGAGAAAGGCGAACCCTCCTACACTGTTGGTGGGAATGCAAGCTGGTGCAGCCACTCTGGAAAACAGTATGGAGGTTCCTCAAAAAGTTGAAAATAGAGCTACCCTACGACCCAGCAATTTCACTACTGGGTATTTACCCCAAAGATACAAATGTAGTGATCTGAAGGAGCACCTGCACCCCAATGTTTAGAGCAGCAATGTCCACGATAGCCAAACTATGGAGCCCAGATGTCCATTGACAGATGAATGGAGAAAGAAGATGTGATACACACACACACACACACACACACACACACCAGAATATTACACAGCCATTAAAAATGAAATCTTGCCATTTGCAATGATGTGGATGGAACTAGAGGGTATTATTCTAAGCGAAATAAGTCAATCAGAGAAAAACAATTATCATATGATCTCACTGATGTGCAGAATTTAAGCAACAAGGCAGAGAATCATAGGGGAAGGGAAGAAATGAAACAAGATGAAACCAGAGAGGGAGACAAACCAGAAGAGACTCTTAATCTTAGGAAACAAACTGAGGGTTGCTGGGGGGTAAGGGAGTGGGGGGAATGGGGTAGCTGGGTGATGGACACTGGGAAGGTATGTGTTGTGGTGACTGCCGTGTGTTGTGTAAGACTGATGAATCACAGACCTGTACCCCTGAAACAAAAAATACATTATAAGTTAATTTTAAAAATTTTTTGTAAAGATCATAGAGGAGAACACAGTCAGTAACCTCTTTAACATTAGCTATAGCAACTTCTTTCTAGATATGAGGCAAGAGAAACAAAAGCAAAAATAAACTACTGGGACTTCATCAAAATAAAAAGCTTCTTCACAGAGAAGGAAACAATCAACAAAATGAAAAGGCAACCTATGAAATAAGAGAAGATATTTGCAAATGACATATCTGATGAAGGGTTAGTATCCAAAATATATAAGGAACTTATAAAACTCATGCCTGGAATACAAATAATCCAGTTAAAATTAGGCAGAAGACATGAATAGACATTTTTTTCCAAAGAAGACATCCAGAAGACCAACAGGCACATGAAAAGATATTCAACAGCACTCATCATCAAGGAATTACAAATCAAAACTACAATGAGATATCACCTCACACCTGGCAGAATGGCTAAAATTAACAATATAGGAAACAACAGGTTTTGGTGAGGATGCAGAGAAAGGGGAACCCTCTTACACTGTTAGTGTGAATATAAACTGGTGAAGCCACTCTGGTAAACAGTATGGAGGTTCTCAGAAAGTTAAAAATAGAACTATCCTACAATCCAGCAATTGCACTACTAGGTAGTTACACAAAGAATACCAAAATACTGATCTGAAGGGATACATGTACCCCAATGTTTATAGCAACACTATCAACAATAGCCAAATTATGGAAGGAGACCAAATGTCCATCAACTGGTGAATGGATAAAGATGTGGTATATATATACAATGGAATATTACTCAGCCATTAAAAATAATGAAATCATGCCATTTGCAATGACATGGAAAGAGTTAAAAGTATTATGTTAAGCGAAATAAGTCAGTTCAGAGAAAGACAAATACCATATTTCACTCATATGTGGAATATAAGAAACAAAACAAATGATCATAAGGGGAAAAAAGAGAGGCAAGCCAAGAAAAGGACTCTTAACTATAGAGAAGAAACTGATGATTACCAGAGAGTATTTGGGTGGGAGGATGTGGTAAATATGTGATAGGGATTAAGGAGGGCACTTGTTTTAATGAGCACCAAGTGTTGTATGTAAGTGTTGAATCACTAAATTCTACACATGAAACTAATATTACACTGTATGTTAACTAACTGGAATTTAAATAATAATTTGGGGGAGAAAAGAAGTGGTATATTTATATGCAATGGAATATTACTTGACCATGAAAAAGAATGAGGCGTTGTCATTTGTAACAACATGGATGGACTTGGATGGTATAAAGCTAAGTGAAATGAGTCACTAAGAGAAAAACATGTACCATATCATTTTATTTATATCTGGAATTTAAGAAACAAAGCACACAAAGAAAAAAGAACAAACAAAAAATAGACTCTTAAATACAGTGAAGAAACTGGTGGTTCTCAGAAAAAAGGTGGGTGGGGGGTGGGGAAATAGATAAAAGGGACTAAGAGTACATTTATCATTATGAGTACTGAGTAATGTATTGAATTTTTGAATCATATTGTATACCTGAAACTAATATAACACTGCATCTTAATTACACTTCAATAAAAACAATTAAGTGAGGTTACTTAAGCTTTAAATCCAATACAGGAGAGAGATTAAAAAAAAAAAAACAAAACTAGGCATCCTCACATTATGATGGTTACAGTGTAAATTGGCATAATATCTTTATAGAGTGATTTGGTCATTACTATCAAATTTTAAATTGTGTATATTTTCTGACCCAACAATTCCATTTCTAGCAGAGTATTCAAACATATACATGAAAAAGAATGTAGAAGTATACTAAATGCAGCATTATATGGAATTGGGAAGAAGAAAGAAGGAGAAGGAGGAGGTGGGGGAAGAAAGGAAAAAAGAAAAAAAAAAAGCAGAAGTTACCTTATCGCTACCTAGAGGGGACCGGTTATTGAAGAAAAGTACATTCATAATAGCTCTGTACTAGAAAGTACAGAGCTATTAAAAAGAATAAGGTTGATCTATGTGCTGATATGAAAAGTTGTCCAAAGATTAGTTATTGCTGGTAAAACAACAACAACACCTAGATTGAGAGAAGTGTTTTCTCTTTCCTATTGTTTGAGCATGATAATTTTAATATTTAAATGAGAGAATAAACTAGTTGCCAACTGTAAAAGGGTTCCAAAAAAAGATGCTGTAAGATTACTTGCTAAAAGTGTAGCAAGGGGCGCCTGGGTGTCTCAGTCATTAAGCGTCTGCCTTCGGCTCAGGTCATGATCCCAGGGCCCTGGGACCAAGCCCCACATTGGGCTCCATGCTCAGCGGGAAGTCTGCTTCTCCCTCTCCCACTCGTCCTGCTTATGTTCCTTCTCTCACTTTGTCTCTGTCAAATAAATAAATAAAATCTTTTTTAAAAAGATGTGTAGCAAGCATTTATATATCAGATTAAAGCCTGACTATTGGCCTTTCCGATCCCTTTTAATTCTAAAATTGTATTATTTTAATATCATGTAAACAAAGGAGTGTTCACCATGATTTAATGCAAAGGGGGGACCAAAGATAATATCGAATGAACATAAGTCAGTGGTTTAGTTTCTGAAACAAAACCTTGACAGTAGTTTAAAAAGCAGTGAAGAGGGCGCCTGGGTGGCTCAGTTGGTTAAGCGACTGCCTTTGGCTCAGGTCATGATCCCAGAGTCCTGGGATGGAGTCCCACATCAGGCTCCCAGCTCAGTGGGGAGCCTGCTTCTCCCTCTGACCCTCTCCCCTCTCATGCTGTTTCTCTCTCTCTCATAAATAAATAAATAAAATCTTTAAAAAAAATAAAAAATAAAAAAAAATAAAAAGCAGTGAAGATGAAAGGTGGATCAAGTATGATTTTAAAAGTGTGACTGATACAAAAATAAAATTGAATAAGTCATTCACTCCAAAGGAGTACCAGTGAGAAGGAAAAGAAAAAAAATATTGCAGTTTGGATATAGAAAAACCTGCATGTTTGGAGGAAGAGAAAACACCAAGAAGAGAGCCGTTAGTTATTAAGACAATAAGAGGTGTGTGGGGGGGGAAACAGAATGGGAAGAAATCAGAGAGGAAGACAAACCATATGAGATTCCTGACTCCCGGAAACAAACTGAGGGTTGCGGAAAGGGAGGTGGGCGGGGGGATGGGGTAACTGAGTGATGGACATTAAGGAGAGCATGTGATATGATGAGCACTGGGTGTTATCCTGAAATAATGAATCATTGAACATTATACCAAAAACCAATAATGTACTATACCTTGGCTAATTGAATTTAAATTTTTTAAAAGGTTTTATTTATTTAGTTGCCAGAGAGCCCACAAGCAGGGGGAGCGGCAGGCAGAGGGAGAAGCAGGCTCCCCGCTGAGCAGGGAGCCAGATGCGGGACTGGATTCCAGGACTCTGGGATCATGACCCGAGCCGAAGGCAGACACTTAACAGACTGAGCCACCCAGGAATCCCGAATTTAAATTTCAAAAAGACATAAATGAACGCTATTTAACATAGATCAATATTCATGTATATATTTGAAATTCTGCTCAAAAAGAATTCAAAACTGAGTTTTCACCCATTCAGGCATACTACTGTTTTTGTTAAATTTTTATGTGAATTATTATATATTGTCCCTAGTACAGATGCTCATCTTAAAATGAAACTTGGTTCAATCTCCCACTGAGCAAAGAAATAAACAAGTAGTCACCCAACCATTTCCTAAAATAACTTCATTTAAAAGTTATTATCAGTACATAAAGTTCCACAAATACATGCATCAAAATAATGCTATTCTTCTCACCTAATGGGAAATCCTGGAGTTTTAATTTTTTTTATTATTTTTTTAAAGATTTTTTTTTTTTTTTTTTTTGACAGAGACACAGCGAGAGAGGAAACACAAGCAGCATGAGTGGGAGAGGAAGAAGCAGGCTTCCCGTGGAGCAGGGAGCCTGATGCGGGGCTTAATCCCAGGACCCCGGGATCATGACCTGAGCCGAAGGCAGATGCTTAACAACTGAGCCACCCAGGCGCCCTAGAGTTTTAATTTGTTATTCTTTGGTGTTAAATAGGAATACTCTTTTGCACTACTAAAAGGTCTGCAAACTCAAGAAACAGGGAATTGTTATTTAAACCATTATTAGTATTTAACTCCAATCAATATAAAAGTTAATTAATGTGCAAACATAACAAACATAAGCCTTTACTGAGTCAATATTTTAAAATTACCCAATCTCATTAAAGTACAAAATGGAAAGTTCTATTTGAAAGATATACTCAACTATATCTTCATCATGGTGTATTTGTGTGGGCATACACATTGGTTTTTCTGCCATGCCAGGCTAAAAGAGCTGAAAATGAAGAAATAAAAATCTTTTAAAAATTACTTTAGAAGGCTATCTTCCTATAATATAATTTAGATCAATAAGGGAGTCTAATAGGACATTATCCCAGATTTTGGCTTTCAGTCCACACAACTGACCTGTTTTAAATTGTAGTTGTTTTGCTAGAGAGGTTCCTATATAATAAATAATATGTAATATTTAACTTTTAATGTACAGAGATACATTTAAGCAGAAACATGCAAAATCATCCAAAGAAAGGTAAACTCTTGAAATCAAGACAACAGAGAGCATTCTTCTTTAAAATACTATGTGGGTGTGAAATAGGTTAAGTTTGCTTTTAAAAAGTGCTTAAAAGAACCAGGAAAGCGCATAATTACTTAACTTTCTAGAGTAGCTTACCAGGGAAGACTAGGGTGTTACAGTGTACTTATTCAAGGAGGATTGGGAAAGAGCTTATAAAATCTAAACAAGTCCCTCAGACATTGAACCAAATTAATAATAATTGTCATTTATGATGCTCTTATTATGCACCTAGCATTGTGCTGAGAGCTTCTGTGCTTCAGCTCCTTTAATCCTCATAGTAGATAGATATATACATATTTTTTTTGCCATATGCCAAGTGAGAAAATTCAGATTCAGAAAAATTCAAGTAACTTACTTGCCCAAGATTTCAATTATGCAGCAGACACAGGTCTGAACTGATCCAAAGCTGGTGTTCTTTCTACTGTCCCCAGTTATGAACCAAATATTCACTGTGTTTGCAACACTGTGGAACAAGGGAGGCGAGGTACAAAAGAGCATGTTGTGCTGATTTCTAAGCAGAACTGCCTGAGAAGGACATGTTACCCTACTTTTGAGTACAGCACAAAGATATGAGACTATGAGGCATGATTTAAAAGGAAATATTATATACAAGTATAGCAAAAAGAAAGCAAACAGAATCAAAGAATGGCTCTGTATCATGGTTTCTTCACTTGATACATCCTGAGGATTATTCCTCTTTTTTGTGTATATTGACCTCATTTTTTCCTTTCTAGCAAATAGTGTCCTCTAATACAGATAGTGTTCTGTTTTATGGTATGGTTTACTCTAGTCTAGTATATATGAAGGTTCTATACTATTTAGCAGAACTTAGTGATGGGTATTTCCAGCCTTTAATTGCAATTAACAATAAACATCTAAACCACTAAAAAAGAATTGTTTCTTAAGTTTTTCTACCTATCCTCTCAGAATTTGAAATGTTACTATAATTCAAGAGTTTCAAGTTTTAGTTAAACAGATGAAAAAGTTCTGGAGATCTATATACCATGGTGACTATAGTTAATAATATTGTATTGCATACTTGAAATTTGCTAAAAGAGTAGATCTTGTGTTCTTCCCCCACACCCCCCCACACACAATGGTAACTATGTGAGGTAATGGTAGATTTATTAGGATAATTATTTCACAATGTATATGTATATCAAAACATTACATTGTGTACCTTAAATACAAATAGTTTTATTTGTCAGTCACATCTTAAGAAAGCTGTAAAAAAGAGAAAAATATTTTCAGAAAAAAAGTATCTCTAACTGCTGACTTTTGGCAAGCCTGTACGAGATGGCTTGAAAACTGGAGATACAAGTTATCTTGTATTTTAAAACCTAATTAAATGTGCCTTAAACAAATTGGAGTTTACTTATGTCACATAAGTCGTGAGCAAAATTCTCAAAGTATGTTCCCTAGGACTCTGGAGACCACTGACACTCTTTCAGGGAATCCATAAGGTCAATTTTTTTTCTAATATGAAGGTGTTTGTTTTTTCCAATGTGTTGACTTTTGCACTGATGATTCAAAAGCAATGGTAGGTAAAACTGCTGCTACTTTAATAAAGGCAGTGGCACCAAATTGTATTATTAGCCCTCGTGTTAGTCACTTCACACATTCATGCAAAAAGAAAAGAAGGTGAGTACCTTTAAATATTTATACTATGCAAGTGTGATGGATGTCTTAGGTAAAACAAGTTATGGTTCTGAGAAATAATAACTCCTTTTGTCAAGGAACACCAATTTCCATTGAAAAAACAACTGACAACATTAGTTTTCAGGCTTTATTATTTCTAGGACAGTTTCTTGAAAATGAATAAAATGTGCTTTGTAACATGAAGGAAAATAACTGGAAATATATGTTGCAAATGGTAAAATTTGAGTCTTAAAGTTTTTAGAGAACTCATATCCACCATCATGATCCTGACAGATTCCTAATGCTTACAAATTATCCCTAAAAGATTAGTGGTAATATTAACACATGTAAAATTTTGATATTGTATAATGAAGTACGTCAGCATTAAATACACTAGGTTTCCCAACTACTGACATTCGAGGCTGTATACTTATTTGTTATGAAGGGACTGTAAGATGTTTAGTGCCATCTCTTATTGTTCAACATAGTACTAGAAGTCCTAGCAACAGCAATCAAACAACAAAAAGAAATAAAAGGTATTCAAATTGGCAAAGAAGAAGTCAAACTCGCTCTCTTCAAAGATGACATGATACTTTATGTGGAAAATCCAAAAGACTCCACCCCCAAATTACTAGAACTCATACAGCAATTCAGCAATGTGGCAGGATACAAAATCAAAGCACACAAATCTGTTGCTTTCTTATACACTAATAATGCAACTATAGAAAGAGAAATTAGAGAATTGATTCCATTTACAATAGCACCAAAAACCATAAGATACCTTGGAATAAACCTAACCAAAGAGGTAAAGGATCTATACTCTAGGAACTACAGAACACTCATGAAAGAAATTGAAGACACAAAAAGATGGAAAAACATTCCATGCTCATGGATTGGAAGAATAAACATTGTTAAAATGTCTATGCTACCCAGAGCAATCTATACCTTCAATGCCATCCTGATCAAAATTCCAATGACATTTTTCAAAGTGCTGGAACAAACAATCCTAAAATTTGTATGGAATCAGAAAAGACCCTGAATCACCAAGGAAATGTTGAAAAAGAAAAAGAAAGCTGGGGACATCACGTTGCCTGATTTCAAGCTATATTACAAAGCAGTGATCATCAAGACAGCATGGTACTGGCACAAAAACAGACATATAGACCAATGGAACAGAATAGAGAGCCCAGATATGGACCCTCAACGCTATGGTCAAATAATCTTCGACAAAGCAGGAAAAAATATGCAATGGAAAAAGACCATCTTCAATATATGTGCTGCCAAAGCGAGCACAAGACCATCTTCAATAAATGGTGCTGGGAAAATTGGACAGCTATATACAGAAGAATGAAACTCGAACATTCTCTTACACCATACACAAAGATAAACTCAAAATGGATGAAAGACCTCAATGTGAGACAGGAATCCATCAAAATCCTAGAGGAGAACATAGGCAGTAACCTCTTTGACATCAGCCACAGCAACTTCTTTCAAGACATGTCCCCAAAGACTAGTGAAACAAAAGCAAAAATGAACTTTTGGGACTTCATCAAGATAAAAAGCTTCTGCACAACAAAGGAAACAGTCAACAAAACAAGCAGGCAACCCACAGAATGGGATAAGATATTTGCAAATGACACTACAGATAAAGGGCTGGTATCCAAGATCAACATCCAACACCCAAAAAATAGATAATCAAGTCAAAAAATGGGCAGAAGACATGAACAGACACTTCTCCAAAGAAGACATACATATGGCTAACAGACACATGAAAAAATGTTCATCATCATTAGCCATCAGGGAAATTCAAATTAAAACCACATTGACATACCACCTTACACCAGTTAGAATGGCAAAATGGACAAGGCAAGAAACAACAAATGTTGGAGATGTTATGGAGAAAGGGGAACCCTCTTACACTGTTGGTGGGAATGCAAGTTGGCACAGCCACTGTGGAAAACAGTGTGGAGGTTCCACAAAAAATTAAAAATAGAGCTACCCTATGACCCAGCAATTGTACTACTGGTATTTACCCCAAAGACACAGACATAGTGAAAAGAAGGGCCATATGCACCACAATGTTCATAGCAACAATGTCTGCAATAGCCAAACTGTGGAAAGAGCTGAGATGCCCTTCAACAGATGAATGGATAAAGAAGATGTGGTCCACATATACAATGGAATATTACTCAGCCATCAGAAAGGATGAATACCCAACTTTTACATCAACATGGAGGAGACTGGAGGAGATTATGCTAAGTGCAGTAAGTCAAGCAGAGAAAGTCAATTATCATATGGCTTCACTTATTTGTGGAACATAAGGAATAGCATGGAGGACATTAGGAGAAGGAAGGGAAAAATGAAGGGGGGGAAATCAGAGGGAGAGACGAACCATGAGACTATGGACTTTGAGAAACAAACTGAGGGTTTTAGAGGGGAGGGGGATGGGGGGCTGAGTTAACCCAGTGATGGGTATTAAGGAGGGCATGTACTGCATGGAGCACTGGGTGTTATAGGAAAACAATGAATTGTGGATCACTACATCAAAAACTAATGAGGTATTGTATGGTGACTAACATAACATAACAAAGTAAAATAAAATTTAAAAAAAAGATGTTTAGTGGAATCTCTGGCCTCTACTTAGTAGATGACAGTAGCAAGACTTGAGTGTGACAACCCAACATATTTCCAGATATTGCCAAATATTTCCAAAAGGGTAAAATCACCCTCAGCCAAGAAACACTGGGTTGAAAAACGTGAACAGATATTTTCCAAATGACCAATGCATTATATTACAAAGTTATATGTGAGTTCAAGATGTATTTGGAGAGTGAGATAGAACAACAGATTTTAATGTAATAAAACAAAAAGTTCTTTAATGTGGTTTCAGATTCTACATTGCAACTTATCTTGTCACATTTAGTGGCATATCAAAAAAAAAACATTAACAATTATGTGAGAAAACTACTTAAGGATTCCTTTTCTCCAACTACATATCTATATGAAACCAGATTTTCTTCAGAAACATCAACCAAGATAACATATTTCAAATGATTGAATGTAGAAGCAGATACGGTAATTGAGTTATCTTTTAATTTTTTGCTTTTTTATATTAAGTTAGAATATAGTCACCTTATTATGTAAAATTTACCATATAAGTTCAGTGGTATTAAATAAATTCACATTGTTGTGTAGTCATCACCACCTTTCATCTCCAGAACCCTTCCTATTCTCAAACTGACTATACGCATTAAAGAGCAACTGGCCATCCCCTTCACCCCACCCCAGCCCCTGGCAATCTTTGTACTTACTGTGAATGTCATAATTTGGATACTCTAGGTATCCCATGTAAGTGGAATCATATATTTGTTCTTTTGTGAATGAATTATTTCACTTAGCATAATATCTTCAAGGTTCATCCATGTTGTAGCATGTGTCAAAAAAATAGGTCAACACCCCAACATCTAATAGTTTCTTCCTTTTTTAAGTTGTTCATTTAAATTCAGTTTAGTTGAGGCAGAAAGCTCAGCAAGATGGCAGAGGAGTAGGAGACCTAAATTTCATCTGGTCCTAGGAATTCAGCTAGATAGGTATCAAACCATTCTGACCACCTATGAACTCAACAGGAGATCAAAGAAAAGAATAGCAGCAACTCTCTGAACAGAAAAACAATCACTCTCTGGAAGGTAGGATGTGCGGAGAAGTGAATCCGAGGCATATTTGGGAAGATAGACAGTGGGGAGAGGGAGCCTCTGTCAGCCAGCTACCGGCAAGTGATAGAGCAGCAGAGCACAAAATTGGAACTTTAAGAAGTCTGCTCCACTGAGGGATGTCGCTCCAGTGGCCAAGTGGGGGGTAGAACCCTCGTGGGACAGTGTGTTCTCAGGACCCTGGGGGTCACAGGAAGACCGGGGGGTGCCTGAGTGCAGCAGAGTTCCCAGGTATCGGAGCAGGGAAGCTGGCTGCAAAGACAGAGCTGAGGAGTGGGCTCTCAGCTCAGGGTTGCTGTAAACCATTACCCCCCCTCTCCCCGCACAGTTGGGCCACTGCTCTTCCAGCATGGACCCAACAAGCAACAGATCTGGGGAGACTCACCTTCCTCCCCCGGGAGGAGTGGCATGGGAGCACACTGCAGGGATCTGCTGGGTTTGGAGACTCCACACGGGGTCGGGTGCCAGAGACAGAAATGCTCGGTCACAGGCCAGATGAGCATGGAGTGCGGCAGGAGACTAGGGAGACAGGAGTGATTGACTTTTTCCCTGGGGCTCCCTGAGGAGTGGGGCCCTGAGTTCTTGGCTCCTCTGGGACGGAGATTGGGAGGCTGCCATTTTCATTCTCGTCTTCCAAAGCTGTACGGAGAGCCTTCAGGGAACAAAAGCTCCCGAGAGCAAACCCAAGCAGATTACTTAGCCTGGCCCCTGGCAAGGGTGGGGCAATTCTGTCTCCAGCAAAGACATTTGAGAATGACTGAATTGGCCCCTCCCCGAGAAGATCAGCAAGAACAGCCAGTAAAGACCAACTTTGCCAATCAATGTGAATGACAAAAATCCAGCGCTAGGGGAATACAGCACATAGAATTCATGGCTTTTTCCCCATGATTCTTTAGTCTTTCAAAGTTAATTTTTTAATTTTACTTTTTCTTTTTCTATTTCTTTTTAAAAATTTTTCTTCTTTCCTTTTTCAACCAACATCTTACCTTATCAGTTCCTTTTTAAAAATCTTTTTTAATTAGCATCTTTACAGTCACATCCTATCCCTTCATTGTATTTAAACTTATTTTGTGTGTATATATGTAAGTTTTTCTTTCTTTAAAATTTTGGGAGGCAGTTTCTTCTAACAGTCCAAAATACACCCAAAATCTAGTGTGTTTCACTGATCTATTCACCAGCCTGATCATATTCTTTTTTTTTTCTTCCTTTCTCTTTCTTTTCCCCCTGGATTCGGGTCCCTTTTGATTAGTGTATTTTTTTCTGGGGTTGTTGTTACCCTTTTAGCATTTTGTTCTCTCATTCATCTATTCTCTGGACAAAATGACAAGATGGAAAAACTCACCTCAAAAAAAAAAAAAGACCAAGAGGCAGTACCAACTGCCAGGGACCTAATCAACATGTACACTAGTAAGATGTCAGAACTAGAGTTCAGAATGACGATTAAAAAGATACTAGCTGGGCTTGGAAAAGATACTAGAGAACCCCTTTCTCGAGAAATAAAATCTAACCAAGTCAAAATCAAAAAGGCTATTAATGAGGTGAAATAAAAATGGAGGCTCTAACTGCTAGGATAAGTGAGGCAGAAGAGAGAATTAGTGATATAGAAGACCAAATGATGGAAAATAAAGAAGATGAGAAAAAGAGAAATAAGCAACGACTGGATTACAAGGGGAGAATTCAAGAGATAAGGGAAACCATAAGATGAAACAATAGTAGAATAATTTGGATCCCAGAGGAGGAAGAAAGAGAGAGTGGGGCAGAAGGTATACTGGAGCAAATTATAGGAGAGAACTTCCATAATTTGGGGAAGGAAACAGTCATCAAAATCCAGGAGGCACAGAGAACCCCCCTCAAAGTCAATAAAAATAGGTCAACACCCCAACATCTAATAGTAAAACTTACAAGTCTCAGAGACAAAGAGAGAATCCTGAAAGCAGCTTGGGAAAGAGGTCTGTAACCTACAATAGTAAAAACATTAGATTGGCAGCAGAGCTATCCACGGAGACCTGGCAGGCCAGAAAGGACTGGCATGATATATTCAGGACACTAAATGAGAAAAATATGCAGCCAGGATACTATATCCAGCTAGGCTGTCATTGAAAATAGAAGGAGAGATTAAAAAGCTTCCAGGACAAACAAAAACTAAAAGAATTTGCAAACACAAAACCAGCCCAACAAGAAATATTGAAAGGGGTCCTCTAAGCAAAGAGAGAGCCTAAAAATAACATAGACCAGAAAGGAACATGGGCAATATACAGTAACAGTCACCTTACAGGCAATACAATGGCACTAAATTCCTATCTTTCAATAGTTACCCTGAATGTAAATGGGCTAAATGCTCCAATCCAAAGACACAGGCTATCAGATTGAACAAAAAAACAAGACCTATAGATATGCTGTTTGCAAGAGACTCATTTTAGACCCAAAGACACCCTCAGATTGGAAGTGAGGGGGTGGAAAACCATTTACCATGCTAATGCACAACAAAAGAAAGCTGGGGTGGCAATCCTTATATCAGACAAATTAGATTTTAAACCAAAGATTATAATAAGAGATGAGGAAGGACACTATATCCCACTTAAAGGGTCTATCCAACAAGAATATCCAACAATTGTAAATATCTATGCTCCTAACATGGCCAATTACATAAGCCAATTACATAAGCCAATTAATAACAAAATCAAAGAAACACATCAATAATAACACAATAATAGTAGGGGATTTTAACACCTCCCTCACTGAAATGGACAGATCATCTAAGCAAAAGATCAACAAGGAAATAAGGGCTTTAAATGACACACTGGATCAGATGGACTTCACAGACATATTCAGAACATTCCATCCCAAAGCAACAAAATACATATTCTTCTCTAGTGCACATGGAACGTTCTCCAGAATAGATCACATCCTGGGTCATAAATCAGGTCTCAACCAGTACCAGAAGACTGGGGTCATTCCCTGCATATTTTCAGACCACAATGCCTTGAAACTAGAATTCAGTCACAAGAGGAAAGTTGGAAAGAACTCAAATACATGGAGGCCAAAGAGCATCCTACTAAAGAATGAATGAGTCAACAAGGAAAGAAGAATTTTTAAAAATTCATGGAGTCAAATGAAAATGAAAACACAACTGTTCAAAACCTTTGGGATACAGCAAAGCGGCCCTAAGAGGAAAGTATATAGCAATACAAGCCTTTCTCAAGAAACAAGGAAGGTCTGAAAAACACAACCTAACCCTACACCTAAAGGAGCTGGAGAAAGAGCAATAAATAAAGCCTAAACCCTGCAGGAGAAGAGAAATAATAAAGATCAGAGCAGAAATCAATGAAATAGAAACCAAAAGAACAGTAGAACAGATAACACTAAGAGCTTGTTCTTTGAAAGAATTAATAAGATTGATAAACCCCTCGCCAGACTTAGCAAAAAGAAGAGAGTAAGGACTGAAGTAAATAAAATCACGAATGAAAGAGGAGAGATCACAACCAACACCAAAGAAATACAAACAATTTTAAGAACGTATTATGAGCAACTATATGCCAGCAAATTAGACAATCTGGAAGAAATGGATGCTTTCCTAGAGACATCTAAACTACCCAAACTGTACCGGGAAGAAATAGAAAACCTGAACAGACCTATAACTACTAAGGAAATTGAAGCAGTAATCAAAAATGTCCTAAAAAACAAGAGCCCAGGGCCAGACGGCTTCCCAGGGGAATTTTACCAAATATTTCAAGAAGAATTAATACCTATTCTTCTGAAACTGTTCCAAAAAATAGAAATGGAAGGAAAACTTCCAAATTCATTTTATGAGGACAGCATTACCTTGATCCCATAACCAGACAAAGACCCTATCAAAAAAGGAGAATTATAGACCAATATCCCTGATGAACATGGATGCAAAAATTCTCACCGAAATACTAGCCAATAGGATCTAACAGTACATTAAAAGGGTTATTCACCACCATCAAGTGGGACTTATTCCTGGGCTGCAAGGTTGGTTCAAAATCTGCATTCAATTAATGTGATACAATACATTAATAAAAGAAAGAACAAGAACCGTATGATCCTCTCAATAGATGCAGAAAAAGCATTTGACAAAGTACAACATCCTGTCTTGGTTAAAACTCTTCACAGTGTAGGGGTAGAGAGTACATACCTCAATATCATAAGTGCCATTTATGAAAAACCCACAGCGAATATCATTCTCAATGGGGAAAAACCGAGAGCCTTTCCCCTAAGGTCAGGAACATGGCAGGGATGTCCACTATCACCACTGCTATTCAACATAGTACTAGAAGTCCCAGCCTCAGCAATCAGACAACAAAAAGAAATATAAGGCATCCTAATTGGCAAAGAAGAAGTCAAACTCTCACTCTTTGCAGATGATATGATACTTTATGTGGAAAACCCAAAAGACTCCACCCCAAAACTGCTAGAACTCATACAGGAATTCAGTCAAGTGGCAGGATATAAAATCAATCCACAGAAATCAGTGGCATTTCTATACACTAACAACAAGACAGAAGAGTGAGAAATTAAGGAGTCGATCCCATTTACAGTTGTACCCTAGGAATAAATCTAACCAAAGAGGCTAAGGATCTGTACTCAGAAAACTATAGAATACTCATGAAAGAAATTGAGGAAGACACAAAGAAATGGAAAAACATTCCAAGCTCATGGATCAGAAGAATAAACATTATTAAAATGTCTATGCTACCTAGAGCAATCTACACATTTAATGCAATCCCTATCAAAATACCATCAACTTTTTTCAAAGAAATGGAACAAATAATCCTAAAATTTGTATGGAAACAGAAAAGACCCTGAATAGCCAGGGGATTGTTGAAAAAGAAAAGCAAAGCTGGTGGCATCACAATTCCAGACTTCAAGCTCTATTACAAAGCTTTAATCATCAAGACAGTATAGTACTGGTACAAAAACAGACACATAGATCAATGGAACAGAATAGAGAGCCCAGAAATGGACCCTCAACTCTATGGGTCAAGTAATCTTCAACAAAGCAGGAAAGAATGTTTAATGGAAAAAAGACAGTCTCTTCAACAAATGATGCTGGGAAAATTGGACAGCCACATGCAGAAGAATGAAACTAGACCATTTCCTTACACCACACACAAAAATAAACTCAAAATGGTTGAAAGACCTAAATGTGAGACAGGAATCCATCAAAATCCTTGAGGAGAACACAGGCAGCAACCTCTTCGACCTCAGCCACAGCAACTTCTTCCTAGAAACATCGCCAAATGGAAGGGAAGCAAGGGTAAAAATGAACTATTGGGACTTCATCAAGATAAGAAGCTTTTGCACAGCAAAGGAAACAGCCAACAAAACCAAAAGACAACTGACAGAATGGGAGAAAATATTTGCAAATTCAAATCAAAACCACTTTGAAATACCACCTTACGCCAGTTAGAATGGCAAAAATGGACAAGGCAAGAAACAAGAAATGTTGGAGAGGTTGTGGAGAAAGGGGAACCCTCTTACACTGTTGGTGGGAATGCAAGTTGGTACAGCCACTTTGGAAAACAGTGTGGAGGTGCCGCAAAAAGTTAAAAATAGAGCTACGCTATGACCCAGCCATTGCACTCCTGGGTATTTACCCCAAAGACACAGATGTAGTGAAAAGAAGGGCCATATGCACCCCAATGTTCATAGCAGCAATGTCCTCAATAGCCAAACTGTGGAAAGAGCTGAGATGCCCTTCAACGGATGAATGGATAAAGAAGATGTGGTCCATATATACAATGCAATATTACTGAGTTATCAGAAAGGATGAATACCCAACTTTTACATCAACATGAATGGGACTGGAGGAGATTATGCTAAGTGCAATAAGTCAAGCAGAAAAAGTCAATTATCATATGGTTTCACTTATTTGTGGAACATAAGGAATAGCATGGAGGACATTAGGAGAAAGAAGGGAAAAATGAAGGGGGGGAATCGGAGGGGGAGACAAACCATGAGAGACTATGGACTCTGAGAAAAAAGCTGAGGGTTTTGGGGGCGGTGGAGGGATGAGTTAGCCCGGTGATGGGTATTAAGGAGGGCATGTATTGCATGGAGCATTGGGTGTTATACGAAAACAATGAATCATGGAACACTACATCAAAAACTGATGATGTACTGTATGGCGACTAACATAACATAATAAAATAAAATTTTTTAAAATGACATATCAGATAAAGGGCTAGTATTCAAAATCTATAAAAATTTATCAAACTCAACACCCAAAGAACAAATAATCCAATCAAGAAATGGGCAGAAGACATGAACAGACATTTTTCCAAAGAAGACATCCAAATGGCCAACAGACACATGAAAAAGTGCTGAGTATCACTCGGCATCAGGAAAATCCAAATCAAAACCTCAATGAGATACCACCTCACACCAGTCAGAATGGCTAAAATTAACCAGTCAGGAAATGACAGATGTTGGCGAGGATGTGAAGGGGAACCCTCCTACACTGTTGGTGGGAATGCAAGCTGGTGCAGCCACTCTGGAAAACAGTATGGAGGTTACTCAAAAAGTTGAAAATAGAGCTACCCTATGACCTAGCAATTGCACTACTGAGTATTTACCCCAAAGATACAAATGTAGTGATCCAAAGGGGTACGTGCACCCCAATGTTTATATCAGCAATGTCCACGATAGCCAAACTATGGAAAGAGCCACTCATATGTGTAATTTAAGAAACAAAACAAACAAGCAAAGGTGGGATGGGGGGGAAACAAACCAAGAAACAGACTCTTAACTCTAGATAAGAAACTGATGGTTACCAGATGGGAGGTGAGTGGGTGGATGGGTGAAATACGTGAAGAGGATATGAATACACTTATCACGATAAGCACTGAGCAATATATGGAATTGTTGAATCACTATATTTTACACCTGGAAGTAATATAAACTAATTTTAACTATACTGGGATTAAACTTCAATTTCATGGGACACCTGGGTGGCTTAGTCAGTTAAACGACTGCCTTGGCTCAGGTTATGATCCTAGGATCCTGGGATCAAGTCCCACCTGCTTGGGGGGGGGGGGGGGGGGAGGCTGCTGCTTCTCCCTCTCCCTTTCCCTCTGCTGCTCCACCCTCTCCCTCTGCTGCTCCCCCTGCTTGTGGTCTCCTGCTCTCTCTCTGTCAAATATTCATTTAATTAATTAATTTTTTTTAAAGATTTTATTTATTTTATTTAGAATATTCATTTAATTTAAAAAAGGCTTTATGCAAGTGCAAAGGACATTTCCGTATTTCGCAATCCATTTAACTGTGTAGTTGAGGAGCTGCCATTTTTGACATGCTAAAAAGCAAATATAAAGGGAAAAAATGATGGGATTCTATAAATGCCATCCAAGCAATTAATATGTTCAGTTTAAATCATAGGCTTGTGAATGTCAGCATTTGACAGTACCTATCTATTCAAAAAGTTTTCAAGGATGAAATAGACTAGCATTAACAGATCAACCATTGCGATCCATTTTGGAGGTGGCATCCCAATTAAGCAAAATGTTACCCCTATTAAAAGAATTTCATTCTTCTCATCAGACCTGTATTACAAACAAGAAAACTGTATTCATTCATTATCATTCTATTTTGAGTCTCTCAATACGAAAGGGGGGCGGGGGACGGGTATTCCAGGACTCAGAAGGGCGATGACTTCTGGCGTCGCCTCCTCCGGATGCAGCAGCTACACCGGCCGGGAACCCAGCAGTCCGATATCCTCATTGGTAGGGACTGCGACAGTGCCCTCGGCCCTACTCGCCCCCCAACCTTCCCCGCCCCACCCCCCACCCCCGCCTCCCGTAAGCGAAATTCTGCTAGGGCTGGGCCGGAGGTCCAAGCCTCCCGGGTGAGCGCCGCTCCAGTGAAAGCCGACCAGCGAGCGTGTGGGAGTTCCGAGTCCAGCATGTGGGAAGCGGTCCGCCTAGGTCGCCGCTGGCGCATGCGTATCGGGGAGCCTAAGCCAGCGCGGCGCGGCCGCCATCGCTGGAAAACTTCCGTCAGATCCCGACTGGCACGGGCGGCTGGTCCAGCCCCAGGGGCCCAGCCGCTGGGCGTCATTGGCTCAGGCGGTAGGGCCCGCATCACCCTGTCCCGCCTAGGTCGGGCCCGGCGGCGGCGGCGGCGGCGGCGGCGGCGTGAGGGGGCGGAGCCGCCCAGAGCGCCCTTTGTCTGTGGAGGCTGGTGAGTGCGGCGCGCCGCGGGCCGGGAGGCTGGCGAGGGGGAAGGGCTGGCGGCGGCCCGAGGGTGCCCGGGTCGCGGTCGCCGCCCGCGTTCGACCCGGCGTCCCCCGGCAGCGCCCTCAGCCTTCCCCGAGACCCGCACCCCTTCTCTGGTAGAAAGGCCTCCCCATCCCGAGATTATAAACGTATTCTCCTCTGGTATCTTCTGCAGTTGATTTTTGTATGGGCAAGGGTGGGTGTCGTTTTTGGAAAGTTTTTCCCCATCGCAAGGTCGTTAAAACATTCACCTGTATTTTTTTCTACTGCTTTTAAAGAATTTTTTAATATCTTTTTTACATTTCTACCTGTATTTTGTTGGGTATTAATTTTGTTGTAAGTTGTTAGACAGGAATATGCCTTTTCCCACCTGTCCTGCCGTTAGATATTGAATCATTTTCCCACTGAATTGAAATGACACTTTTATTATATTCTGAAGGCGTGTATATTCTGCAAACCCTGATCTGTTTCCAGACAGTTTCTTTCACTGATCTGACAGTTTCTGCACTGATACCATTTTGTTTTTATTAAAAATACGTTTGGATATGTGACAGAGCAAATCTCCCTTAATTATGTCCTTTGACATATGGTCTGTTTCTGTTGATGTATTTGAAATTGTGAAAAATGTAAAGGTACAAAAATTATAATTCTCTAAGAGACAGATTTGATCATGGTACTTAGTAGGTGCTCAGTAGATAATTATTAAATGAGGAATGTTTGTTGAAAGTCACTGTGTTGTTGAAAACTTACGTTTCCCTGTTGCCATCAGGATAATAGTCGACTTCCTTAGAAGTGCCCTCCAAGCCCTTTATGATCTTAATATTGCATACTGTTTTGCTTTCCACCCTTGCACATCATGCTGTAGCCATACCAAACTACCTAAACCTGGCCCAAAACCTTCTGGGAAAAATTCATTAATTTGATTATGTCAAAATTTTTAATTTCTGTATTCAAAAAGAACAAAGGGCTAAAAACAAGACACATGAAAATATTTACAACATGTGTAAGAGACAAAGGATTAATGGCCATAATATGTAAAGAGCCTCTGTTAATAGCAAAGAAAAAAAAAATAGGCAAAGGATACACATAGGCAATTTTTAGAAGAAATACAGGTAACCAAAACACACGCACAAATTTTTTTAATGCTTAACCTCATAAGTAACCATAGAATGCAAATGAAGACAAAGATATCTTTCACACAGTAGCCTGGCAACATATAAAAATAATGATGATACAGGGTGTTGAGGAAAGTGCCCAGGGAAGGGCACCAATTGTAAGACTGAGGAAGACACTTTGAATGGCAATTTGACAATACCTACCAAAATGTTAAATGAGCTCACTATGGCTCGGAAATTAAAAAAAAAAAAAATTTCATGTCCATCGTCTCTCATGGTTCGTCTCCCCCTCCGATTTCCCCCCCTTCATTCTTCCCCTCCTGCTATCTTCTTTTTTTTTTTCCTTAACATATATTGCATTATTTGTTTCAGAGGTACAGATCTGTGATTCAACAGTCTTGCACAATTCACAGCGCTCACCATAGCACATACCCTCCCCAGTGTCTATCACCCAGCCACCCCATCCCTCCCACCCCACCCCCCACTCCAGCAACCCTCAGTTTGTTTCCTGAAATTAAGAATTCCTCATATCAGTGAGGTCATATGATACATGTCTTTCTCTGATTGACTTATTTCGCTCAGCATAACACCCTCCAGTTCCATCCACGTCATTGCAAATGGCAAGATTTCATTCCTTTTGATGGCTGCATAATATTCCATTGTATATATATACCACATCTTCTTTATCCATTCATCTGTCGATGGACATCTTGGCTCTTTCCATAGTTTGGCTATTGTGGACATTGCTGCTATAAACATTGGGGTGCACGTACCCCTTCGGATCCCTACATTTGTATCTTTGGGGTAAATACCCAGTAGTGCAATTGCTGGATCGTAGCTCTGTTTTCAACTTTTTGAGGAACCTCCATACTGTTTTCCAGAGTGGCTGCACCAGCTTGCATTCTCATCAACAGTGTAGGAGGGTTCCCCTTTCTCCGCATCCCCACCAACATCTGTCGTTAACAGAGACACTCTTAACAGGCAGGATGTTGCAAGGCATTATATAGGTTATCTCTCAGGAACCACACCAGGCTAAAACTTTTCCTTAAAATGTGCAGAGTTTGGACCACCCAGACCCATTCAATTAATCCTTTCCTGCACAATATACTTTGTAATAAAGAATTCTTAAAATCAATAAAAGGCAAAACGGTAGAAAGGTGGACAAATGACACAAAGAGTAATTTATAAAAGATGAAATATGAAAGCTAAAAATATAAAAGTTCTGCCTCCCATGTTATCTAAGAATTACATATTAAAGCAGCAATTATATACTGTTTATGTATTATATTTTAAAAGAATAATGCTTGTTATTCTTGGCTAATGGTCACTCTCATATATGGTTGATGAATTAGTAAAATGATACAACCTTCCTCAATAATTTTTTACCTTCGTTTTGATCCAGCAGTTCCACTGCTAGGAATTTACCCTAAAGAAATATGCAGACAGAATTATGCCAAAACTTACATTGTTTGCTGTTGTCTATAACAGCAGAAAGAAAGAAAGAAAGAAAGAAAGAAAGAAAGAAAGAAAGTTCCTGCAAAAGTTTATTAATAATGAAGTTGTTAAATAAATTTTGGCTATTGCATGCAATTGATTGTACTAGGACACTAATTTTTTTTATTTTTTATTTACTTGTTTATATATTTATATGTGTATAAATATATATTTATGTTTATTTATTATTAGTTTTAATTCCAGTATACTTAACATAGAGTGTTACATTAACTTCAGGTGTACAATAATGATCCAGCAATTCTGTATATTACTCAGTGCTCACCATGATAAGTGTACTCTTTAATCCCCATCACCTATTTCACCTATCCCCCACCCACCTTATCCCCCCTACCCACCTCCCCTGTGGTAACTATCAGTTTGTTCTCTATATTTAAGAGTCTGTTTCTTGGTTTGTCTTTCTCTTTTTTTTTCCTTTGCTCATTTGTTTTGTTTCCTAAATTCCACATATGAATAAAATCATATGACATGTGTCTTTCTCTGACAGACTTATTTCAGTTAGCATAATATTCTCTAGCTCCATCCATGCTGTTGCAAATGGCAAGATTCCATTCTTTTTGATGGCTGAGTAATATTCCTGTGTGTGTGTGTGTGTGTGTGTGCGCACGCGCCACGTTTTGTTTTTTTTTTTACAATTTGTTTTTGGTTTTTTTTCTGTGTGGAAAGTGACCTTTTTTTAATTTAAATTTTATTAGCATATAGTGCAATACTGGTTTCTGGAGTCGAATTCAGTGATTCGTCACTTACATACAACACACAATGCTCCTCACAACAAGTGCCCTCTTTAATACCCACCCCCATCCCCCACCCACATCCCTCCACCAACCCTCAGTTTGTTCTCTTGTCTTTAAGAGTCACTTATGGCTTGTTTCCCTGTCTCTTTTTCTTTTCCCCCTTCCCATATGTTCATCTGTTTTCTTTCTGAAATTCTACATATGAGTGAGACCATATGATATTTGTCCTTCTCTGACTGACTTATTTCACTTAGCATAATACACTCTAGCTCCATCCATGTCGTTGCAAATGGCACGGTTTCATTCTTTTTGATGGCTGAGTAATATTCCATTTCCCAGGACCATTCCATTCCACATCTTCTTTATCCATTCATCAGTTGATGGACATTTGGGCTTTCTCCATAGTTTGGCTGTTGTTGATAATGCTGCTGTAAACATTGGGGTGCATGTACCCCTTCAAATCTGTATTTTTGTATCCTTGGAGTAAATACCTAGTAGTGCAATTGCTGGGTGATAGGGTAGTTCTATTTTTAACTTTTTGAGGAACCTCCAAACTGTTCTCCAGAGTGACTGCACTGGTTTGCATTCCCCCCAACAGTGCAAGAGGGTTCCTATTTCTCCACAGCCTCACCAACACCTGTTGTTTCTTGCGTTGTTCATTTTAGCCATTCTGACAGGTGTGATATCTTACTGTAGTTTTGATTTGCATTTCTCTCATGATGAGTGATATTGAGCATTTTTTTCATGTTGTCTGTTGGCCATCTGGATGTCTTCTTTGGAGAAATGTCTGTTCATTTCTTATTTATTTACTTACTTATTTATTTACTTATTATTTTAAATATTCCTGGTGTGGAGCCCAGTTCAGGGCTTGAACTCACAACCCTGAGATCAAGACCTGAACTGAAATCGAGAGTCGGACACTTAACCGATTGAGCCACCCAGGCACCCCTGCTCATTTCTTCTGCCCATTTTTAATTGGATTATTTGTTTTTTGGCTGTTAAGTTGTATAAATTCTTTATATATTTTGGATACTAGCCCTTCATCAGGTATGTCATTTGCAAACATCTTCTCCCATTCAGTAGGTTACCTTTTACTTTTGTTGATTGTTTCCTTTGATGTGCAGAAGCTTTTTATTTTGATGAAGTTCCAATAGTTTATTTTTGCTTTTATTTTCCTTGCCTCAGGAGACCTATCTAGAAAAGTGTTGCTATAGTCAATGTCAGAGACATTACTGCCTGTGCGGTCTAATAGAATTTTTTATGGTTTCAGGTCTAACATTTAGATCTTTAATCCATTTGAATTTAAATTTGTGTATGGTATAAGAAAGTGGTCCAGTTTCATTCTCTTGCACATAGCTGTCCCGTTTTCCCAACACCATTTGTTGAAGAGACTGTATGACCCTAATTTTTAAATGATATTTAGAGTTTTGTCTTCTGTCCTGAAGTGATATACACAATATTGTCAATTAAAATCCACATTTCAAAAAAGAAAATTATATATGTAATAATGATATATATATGTATATATAATTATAATATGTGTGTATATTTGCATAGAAAAAGACTGCAAGTATATATCCCCCAAAAAGTAACTGGTTATCTCTGGGTGATGGTATGATTTTCTTTCTGCTTTTCTATATCTACAAAAAAACTTTGTTTTAATATTTGTCAGAAAATAAAATGAAGGTATTTCCAAGGTAGAGAAAGGGTGTGGAGAGAGATCAGTCTGGCTACAGTATGAAGAAAATATTGGACTAAAGTTAAGGACTAGTTCGATGAGTGTGGCAGTAGTCAAAGTGAGAGATGATAGTGGCTTGAATCAAGGTAGTGGAATTGAAGATGGAGCATTCACTACATATTTAAGGGGATAAATTTACCAGGGTTTGACTTTAATCGAAGAGAGAGACTAAGGGAAAGAAAGAGAGGTCAGGAATGGCATTCAGGTTTCAGGCTTGCTGGTGCTATTCATTGAGATAGGGAATTTAATAGGAGAGTAAAAATAATATGTAACATGTAAATATGGCTACCATGTGCTATTATGTTCTAAATGTTTTCAGAATATTCACTCACTTAATCCTCACAACAAACCCATGAGGTAAGTACTATTATTATTAGTTTTGCAGATGAGGAAAGTGAAGCATAGAAAGGTTGACTAACTTACACAACCAAACTCACACAGCTAGTAAGTTGTGGAGCTGGGAATCAAACCCAATCAGTTTGGCAGTAGAGTTGGTATTCGCACATACTTCACTCTGTTGCAAATATATGACAAGAGACTTAAGAGAAAATGAGTTTTGGACATGTTAGGTTTGAGAAATCTGAGAGACATCTGCCTGGGGATGTCCACTAAGGTAGTTGGGTATGTATGTGGTTATGTAGCTCAGAAGAGATGATCAGTGAAACCATGGCAGTGGGTAAAGCTGAAGGAAGCCACCTGAGAGTAAATAGAAGAGAATAAATACAAATACTAACAAATGGATATAACTGTATTACAAGTGAATGACATAACCACACTGAAGGAAGTGGCAAAGAAAAAAACTCACTCAAGTAACTTCAGGAAACACTCTCTTGGTTGGATACTGTATAACTAAAGACAAAGAGAACTCCACATAAATGCTGTAATCAAGTTAATAAATGTGTTTCTCACAGGGATATGAGTTAATTCTGAAACTATGTATATACTAAAATGAACAAATAAGTAAATATATTGTGGATACTAAGAGTCAATAATTTTTTATTGTTGAAGAAAGCAGTTACCAATGACAAAAGGAAGAAGACTAAAATGAGCCCTGAGGTATTGGATTGGAATCAGAGGTGTCAGTATGAACTCATGGCATTTAATACATAGATGAACACAATAGAAGTATGTATGTGTATGATTAATATGCATACATATATATCTTTCCTATCTCTGCTAGAGGGCCTAGAAGCAATGATACCCCAATAGCAGTGAGCACACCTAGCACTCAGATCTTTGTTTCTAAGCATTTCTCCAATAAGAGGAACTCTGGCTGTTGGACAGGTAGTTGATTTCCAGGGCTGGGCAGGGATAATACAAGAGCCTGAAACATTTTATGGTGCCAGGAAGTGCTCAAAATAGGATAGAGGCTGGTCAAAATAACATAGGAGCCTTCTACTAGCCGAAACTGAAACAATTTGTACAATAAAATAAATAATGATAATATTGGAGTTTATAAAACAAAATAAATATTCATGAGTTTATAGAGATATAAATAAATTAGTAAATAAATGATAAGAGATAAGGAGCAGCTTTTCCTTACAGAAAAATTCCAATTAATAAATTAGTGGGAAAGAGAGAAATAGAGAAATCACCATTTGGCAAACACCGTATTACTAATTGTTGCAGACAAGATACACTGATGGATGCTAAAATTAGTGGGTTTGACATATGATCTCACTCATATGTGGAATTTAAGAAAGAAAACAGATGAACATATGGGAAGGGGGAAAAGAAAAAAAGGAGAGAGGGAAGCAAGCCATAAGTGACTCTTAAAGACAGAACAAACTAAGGGTTGATGGAGGGATGTAAGTGAGGGTTGGGCTAGGTGGGTGATGGGTATTAGAGGGCACTTGTTGTGAGGAGCGTCGTGTGTTGTATGTAAGTGATGAATCACTGAAATCTACTCCAGAAACCAATATTGCACTATATGTTAACTTAAAAAATTTTAAATAAATAAAACTTAAGGCAAACTAAAAAAATGAAAATAAAACAAAATTAGTGGGTTTGAGAAGAATCCAGATATTTGTATAGTATCTCCCCAAGATATTTATTAGCTGCAAAGAGAAAGATGGTAGCTTTACAATGGAGAAACGGGGTAAACACCACCTTAACCCAGTGATAAAGGTTAAAATTATCATTAATGAGACATATCAGCATCATAAACCCATGAATATGATGCACTAAGAAAGATACAAAATCACTTCTGTGATATTCCCAAAAATACTTAACTTCTTTCCAATCATGAGAAAACATCAGACAAACCCAAATTAAGGGACCCTGCAAAATAACTCATCAGTACTCTTCAAAAGTAGGAAGCTCATGAAAGACAGAAAGGCTGAGGAACTTATAGATTGGAGAAGACCAAGGGGGAAAAAAGCAACTAAATGCCATGTGAGATCCTGGATCAGAGAAAAAATATTAGTGGAGAAACTGGTAAATTTTGAATAGTTTGAATTAATAGTATTATACCAATTTAAATTCCTGCTTTTGATTATTGTACCCTGGTCTTATAAAACATTAACATTAGGACAAGTGGGGTGGAATGTATGTGGGAATTGTGTACTGCTTTTGCAACTTTACTATAAGTCTAAAATTGGTTCAAAATAAAAAGTTAAAAAATTTAAAAATAGAAGAGTAAACACACCAGAACCGTTTTATTTACTCACTTAGCAAATATTATTGAGTACCTACTATAGCTTCCTGCCTTCATGGAGGTTAACATCACACAATGGTGAGGTATAAATAAAAATAATGACTACACAAATAATTACAATGATAAAAAGTGCTAGCAAAAACAGGAAGATGTCAATGAGGGACCCCACTTGGTCTGTGATACCAAAATCTTCCTTGATTTAAGCTGAGACCTGAAGGAAGAGTAGGTACCATCTGGAGAGGAGGGGCAGGGGAGATATGGCACACTTAAGGACTTAAAAACAGAACAGGGTAAATGAAGCCTTAAAAACAAGCAGGAGAGTGGCTTGAGAAGTCAGGAAGCGGTCACAGGATTTTTTATGGCCTTGTACTCCAGCCTAAGAACTGTAGAGAGCCACTAAAGAATTTCAAAGTGAAGGACTGATGTGATCAGGTTTGTATACTTTACAAGTAAAGATGCCTTTACTTCACCTGTGGAGGGAACAAAAATAGATAATGGAAAATCCTAAGAAACAACAATCTGTAAATGATAAGCAGAGGAAAAGGGACTAGTGCATAGCTCACTGAGAAAGACGGTGGACATAAAGCAAAACACAGTTGTCCACAGTGTCAGATACCCATCAGAGCTCAAGAAGTAACGAACTCCAGGGGCGCCTGGGTGGCTCAGTCGTTAAGCGTCTGCCTTCAGCTCAGGTCATGATCCCAGGGTCCTGGGATCGAGCCCCACATCAGGCTCCCTGCTCAGCAGGAAGCCTGCTTCTCCTTCTCCCACTCCCCCTGCTTGTGTTCCTGCTCTCATTCTCTCTCTCTGTCAAATAAATAAATAAAATCTTTAAAAAAAAAAAAAAAAGTAGTAACGAACTCCATTGCTTGAACAACATCAGGGTTTTTGGTATTCCTACCCAGAGCAGTTTCAGTGGTGTGCTGATAGCAGAACAGAGGAAAGGTCATAGATAATCGAAAAATAAATAGATAATGAGGAAGTAGAGACAAGTATTGACAATCCTTTGAAGAGTTGTAGCCTTGAAAAAAGAATGGATGGTAGTTACAAATGGTCACATAGCGAAAGTTATTAATGTTGGGAGATACAGTAAAAGGTTTTAAATTATGACAGGAAGGAGTCAATAAAAGTGACAGATAAAGTTGAAGATAGAGGAATGAGAAGATACATGCTAGATTCGGGCCTGTAGTCAGTCTAGAGAGAAAGGTCTGATTCCAGGGAAGAAATACTTCTTAAAGCAAGTCCCTGGGCCAGGAATACCCCCCAGAGATGCTATTTCATTACGTCTGGGATAGGACCAGTGAATCTGCTTTTCAGCAAATGGCATGATTCAAGTGATCTTCAGACCACACTATGACAAACACTGCTCTTTTTTTCTATTCTTCCATTATATTAAGCCATTCCTGTCTTCATTTCCTTACCCATCTATCCAGTCCAGAACCTAAGGTCTCCTGATTCATAGTCTAGTGTTTTATAAGGTAAGAAAGACTTCAAAAGTGCTGTGGTACTGGAAGTAGGTGACTGAAATAGAATGAAGGTGAAAATCATTGGCATTGAGGAAGTTAAGGAGATGAGGGGCTCTGATAGTTGCTCTGAATTCCTGCTTGCATCAGAATCACTTATGAGGCACTTTAAAAAAATGTGTAGATGCCAGACTTCATCTCAACAGATTCTGGTTTAGTAGCTCTTGGGTGGAGCCTGGACATGTATACATTTACATATGTATAACTTAAAATCTGGGCTGAGTTTAATGCACGGCCCCGATTGAGAACTACTACAGAAGTTTTCTACACGGTCGATAAAGTTCACTCAGATTTTTGGAAGAGCTTGGAGGGAAGGGTGTTAAGTCCAAAGTCATTTTTCATCTGAACTGATTATAATTCTGGTATTCCTTAGGCAGTCAAGGGAATTTGTTCCTTTCCAAGCCATCATGGTTACTTATTACCTTATATGGTAATCCCACAGGCTTCTCTGGAAAAGTCTATGTGTGTATTGTATGAAAAATTACACACTGTTTGGGGGTGGGGAGTGGTTGGTTTTGGGCGGTTTTGTGTATGTATCTTTCCAATACAGGAATTAAAAGGGAAATTATGAGAAGAAAGGAGATCAGATTTAAAAAATGGTAGAGGGGTGCCTGGGTGGCTCAGCCAGTTAAGCATCTGCCTTCAGCTCAGGTCAAAATGTCAGGGTCACCTAGAGCTCCATATCAGGCTCCCTGCTCAGCGGGGAGTCTTCTCCCTCTGCCTCTGCCTGTCGCTCCCCCTGCTTGTGCTCTCTCACTCTCTCTCAAATAAATAAATAAAATCTAAAAAAAAAAAAATGGTAGAGAACAAGTGCTAAGAAGAACTTCAAAGTATACTAGAAGGAACCTAGAGCTGTGAACCAGGGGATCTTCAGTTTTATTTATTTATTTATTTTTAAAGATTTTATTTATTTATTTGACAGAGACAGAGACAGCGAGAGCAGGAACACAAGCAGGGGGAGTGGGAGAGGGAGAAGCAGGCCTCCCGCCGAGCAGGGAGCCCGATGCGGGACTCGATCCCAGGACCCTGGGATCGTGACCTGAGCCGAAGGCAGTCGCTTAACCAACTGAGCCACCCAGGCGCCCGATCTTCAGTTTTAGAATCCTTCATTAAACCAAAAAACTGAGAACTAAATCAGTGTTTCCAAAGATGTGTTCTTTGGAACCCTAGTCCCACCAGATGCCATAAAAAATTCTCAAATAACAAAATTTGCATAGAATATATATTTGACACAGTCCTCATCTCCTTGGGTTTACACATATGAAGGAGAAACCCTGTACTGCCTAACTTCGTAAATGCAGGGTTTTTTTGGTTGTGAATAGGTGGTTTTGAGGTGATTGGGTTTGAAACGTCAGAGCATTCACATAGATTCTGTCTGTCTCTTTAGAGAGTAGGACCTTTTTAGACCTTTGCTTGGTGAAATAGGACCTGCTTCTTAAAGTGCTTCTAAATTACTCCTGAAAGGTCTGCTTCTTAGTCAGCTGGTTGTAAAATTTTGGATTCATGCCATATCTTGAGCAGTGAATGGCTTCCTCAACTAATAGGACAATTCCACTGGAACTGTGATCTTCTCTTTTTAAAAAAATTGCTTCTCAGGAATGACTTCATTATTCAGTTCCATTACTAACTTTTGAGAGAAATTTTCCAGGCCAAGCTTTGTGAAAAGAAAAAGAATGTATTCTCCCATGTTTATTAGCAATTCAATACATTTTACTCTCTTGTTAATTTTGGTGAAAGTCTTTCTGAAAATCTTTCACTAAGGAAGGACCACATGTTTTTTTTTCTGAGAAGGTGGGTAAGAACTGAGGCTAAAGTTTATTGTAGCTGATGGATCTGTACATCTCTGCTTTTTGTAATGTGTGAATCTGAGAAATTCTAAAAATGCTTTTTGACTGTTTTTAAAGAATTCTATACCGTAGCGTGCCCTATCTTTATGAATGGGTAGTTTATATGTTTCTTTACAGACTTTCTAGGTCCCGAGGTGACTGAGGCTGCTGGATTTCTTTTGTTGACTGGTGCATCTCATTACAGGTGCTCAATCTGATATTGTGTCTTACAAGATCCCTGCCAGGAGAGAGATTCGAATATCATAGTGAAGTCTGTACATGAAGGATTGATGCCTTTAGGGGAAAAAAAAAATAGCCACCTTCAGGAACCGCCACATCTCAACTCTGCATGAACAAAGCAAGATTCTGAGAGTGGCTGCCCCTGAGAAGCAGAAATCATTCTTGTGGATAGCCATTGGCTCCTGAGGTTCTATCAGAGATGAGGCACCTTTAATACCTGAGAGTGACTATTCTCCATAAGGCACTGGAAAATCAGCTTTCAGGGACTGACACGGACACTGAAGCTGTTAGTAATAGTGTATCTACTGATGTCCTTCTAGAAGAGAGCAAAGCTTTGGTTATATTACAACTTAAGAACTGCAAAGAGGTGTAGTAATCCTGGTGGAGGACTGAATCCAGGTACTCAAAAAAGAAGGTAAACATTCTGAAAAATGAGAAGAGTGACATCTCCTTTGTGTATTATTAGATCATCTTAAAAAGAGTAAAGGAAAGAAGATCTCTGGAGTTTGAGTTTGGGGATGAATTTATCCCCTTAAAGAATAAGATTAGTCCCGGGTGCCTGGGTGGCTCAGCTGGTTAAGCAACTGCCTTCGGCTCAGGTCATGATCCTGGAGTCCCTGGATCGAGTCCCGCATCGGGCTCCCTGCTCGGCGGGGAGTCTGCTTCTCCCTCTGCCCTCTTCCCTCTCATGCTGTCTGTCTCTCATTCTCTCTCTCTCAAATAAATAAATAAAATCTTAAAAAAAAAAAAGAATAAGATTAGTCCTCAACATGTTTTCTGTATCAGCTCATCTCAGTAGTTCTCATTTCCTACTTAGAATCACTTGGAGACTTTAGAATTTAAAATGCTGTTTCCCAGGCCCACCCCAGACCAATTTGTATAATACTGGATTTATCCAAATCTCTGGGCTAGTTGGGTGATGGGTATTAAGGAGGGCACTTGTTATGATGAGCACTGGATGTTGTATGTAAGTCATGAATCACTGAATTCCACTCCTGAAACCAATATCCCACTATATGTTAACTAACTAGAATTTAAATAAAAATTAAAAAAAAACAAAAACAAAAACAAATCTCTGGGAATAGGGGCTGAGCATTGGCATTTTTTAAAAAAAATCCCCAGGTTGGGGCGCCTGGGTGGTTCAGTCGTTAGGCGTCTGCCTTTGGCTCAGGTCGTGATCCCAGGGTCGTGGGATGGAGCCCCGCATCGGGCTCCCTGCTCAGTGGGAGGCCTGCCTCTCCCTCTCTCACTCCCCTTGCTTGTGTTCCTTCTCTCACTGTGTCTCTCTCTGTCAAATAAATAAATAAAATCTTTAAAAAAAAAAAAAACCCAGTTTGTGTAGTCAGGGCTAAAAACCACTGAGCTTTCTTGAGCTTCCCATATGCCACAATAAGAGAAAGAGAAAATCTTACATTGAATTCCTCAATAAGTTATCCAGCTTTTAAGCTTATGTCCTAAAGGGCTTCTCTCTAAACTGTCTGCCATTCTAACAGGAAACAAAAATTCCAAGAGTTAGTTTCAGCATTATTACCATGTATTTACCAGATGCTTCTTTTTTCTTTTTCCCAGTTATGCCCTCTCACAATGCTATACTTTCCCAAGGGGGGAACATGGAGGAGAAAGAAATGAGTGATGGATCACAGATAGTCAGGTCTCAGGTAAGTTCAGTTTTACTCTCTGAAATGCTGTTACAGTTCTAAGAATATGGGTACTTTTATTTTTCAATTCTCAGAAGTGAATCCAGAGCCCTTTAGACTCTTGGGACAGATAATTTCTATAGGATGTTTCCCATTCACCTTATATACCCTTTATAGCTCTTCTCTCCTTCCAGCATTTTTAGCAGATCATGGGCTCATGTCTGGGCTAGATATTGTATAAGAAACAAAAGAAACTATAGACTATCTTTTGATCATCCATCACTTAAACAACTCACCAGACTTTAAACAACACTTGCCATTCTCTCTGTAAACAATCAGCGATGCCCAGGTCACAATGACTGCTTGGAGCTAATGGCATTATTAAATATGCCTGAGGACATCTGCCAGGAGTTAATGTTTATCAAGAATCTGTTGTACCTCTTGCAAAACCTGTTTAAGCCTATTGTTACTGTTCTATAATTTGATTAAGTATTTATGTAAGCTGATGAGGTAGAACTATGACGAGGAGTTGTTTCTGTGAAAACTAGTTGAATGCTTTGGAAAGACCTTATAAATGCCAGTCACTTTCTAAAAAATTGCTATCAAATTATGTGTGAGCAAACTGTAACACACTGAAGGAAAATCATAAAAATCTTAGAGGATTCTACACCTATATTAGTTCCCAAGTGTCCCTTGCTTGTTGCATTTTAATGAAACAGAAACTGATGCATTATGGGTATGGACATATGATCATTAAAATCACTCTCAGAAAAGGTTTCATTTCACATCAAAAGATGAGCACATGAATATACAATTATATATTTCAAATTAAAATGTTTAAGATATCTTCTATGGATCTCAACTTTAGCTTTTTAGCTTAACACACCAGATACTAGTATCAGTTGCTTCAAATAGGAGGACATCTCTTGTTCCAAATTATATGAGATAAACATTATCTGTAGGTAGCCAATAAACTCATCGGAGGAGATTTTTACACACCTAAACCACACAACATTTAAAAAAATGTAATGTTGGGGGCGCCTGGGTGGCTCAGTTTGTTAAGCGACTGCCTTCGGCTCACGTCATGATCCCGGAGTCCCAGGATCGAGTCCCGCATCGGGCTCCCTGCTCAACGGGGAGTCTGCTTCTCCCTCTGACCCTCCTCCCTCTCATGCTCTCTGTCTCTCATTCTTTCTCTCTCAAATAAATAAGTAAAATCTTTAAAAAAAAAAATGTAATGTTGGACTGCTACTAAGAATACAAAATACAACAAATACAAGAGGTACTCAGAGAAAGGAGAAATTTTATTGAGACTAGAAGGATGAGGGTAGACTTCATAAAGAAGGTGGAGTTTGAATTTGTGCTGATACTGGTTAGATTTGAAGATTAAAGAAGACGGGGCCATTGCAGACAGGAAATAAAATTTATGCAAGAGCAGGGACAATAAGGAGACTGTCAGCTCGAGTTGAGCATTTATTTGGAATGTTACTGCTTTGGGATCTTTGGGTTGCAGGGAATAGATTCAGTTTACTCTTAATTATAAGACTCCCCACAGACAGGACTAGAAAGACATCAAGAACTAAAGTGATATATCTGCCTCTTGGCATTCTAGCCGAAGGAGTTTGTTTTAATTCTCCAGAACGACTTATTATGTTAAGAAAGAAGATGGTTCATTCAACAAGTATTTTTTGAGCAGCTACAACATGCCAGAAATTGTTCTTTCCATCAGATATACATCACTAAGCAAAATAGGTATTCCTAAATCCAAGTTGCTTATAGTGTAACAGAAACAGTCACTCAACAAATATAGTAAGAATTGCAAATTAAGATGTTTATTACACAAAATAAGAATAAGGTGCTGTGAATGTGCATTAGAGAATCAGGGAAGAAAGTCTCTAGGGAAGTGAAATTTAAGGTCAGATGTGAAGGATATATAAGAGTTATAAAAACTAAGTGGGGAAAAAAAGCATTTTAGGCATGTGGTAAATATTATGTGTAAAAACCATGGGTATATTTAAGAAGTTAAAAGGCCACCATTGTTGGAATGGAGGAAGGGAGAGAATGACTTGAGATAAGCTTGGGGAAGTATGCATGGCCTAAGTATACAGGCCCTTGTGGCCATGAAGAAAAGCTTGGGTTTTATTCTAAATGTAGTAGAAAGCCTTGCAAGGAAGTTAAGCAGGATAGTAAAATTAACTGAATTCTACTTTAAAAATCACCCAGGTGTGGGGTGCCTAGGTGACTCAGTTGGTTAAGTGTCCGACTCTTGGTTTCAGCTCAGGTCGTGATCTTGAGGTCGTGTGATCAAGCCCCTCATTGGGCTCTGTGCTCAGCATGGAGTCTGCTTCAGATTCTCTCTCCCTCTCCCTCCTGCTCTGTCAAATAAATAAATAAAATCTTAAAAAAAAAAAAAATCACCCAGGTGTGTGTTATATGACAAGTGAATTTGTGAGCAGCAAGAAAGGAAGGAGGAGAAATCCACTTAGGAAGCTACTGCCATATTGATATGATAGAAAATAATAGCTTAAAACTAGAAGGTGGAGAAAAATAGGTGGATTTGAGGGCTTTGCTTTGGGAAACAGCAGAGATTAGCAAGAGTGGTAAAGGCAAAGGAAGAAAAAAGGTGATTTCAAAAAGATGTAGCCCAGGAAGTGGCAGGGTAATAGTAAATCAGATCATGTCACTGCTCTGCTCAAAATGCATGGTTCCCATTTTACTCAGAGTGAAAGCCAAAGTCTTCATGATGGCCCAGACAGTCCTACGGAATCTGGGCCTGTTACCCCTCTAACTTCATCATTTACTTTTCTACCCCTTGCTCATTCCACTCTAGCCACGGTGGTCACATTCTTCTTCCTTGAACATGCCACACACACTGTTGCCTTAGGGCCTTTGTACTGCTAACTTTTCAAGTCTTTTTTTCAAATATCACCTCTCCGGTGACATCTTTCCTGACCATCCTTTGTAAAGTTGCAACTGCCTCACCCCTCACTTTGTCAGACCCTCTTACTCTACTCTTCTTTTATCTTCTAACATAATGTATAATTTACCCAGTTACCATGTTTTTTGTCTACTTTCCCCTGCTAGAATGTAAGTAAGTTTCATAAGGGTGGGAAATTTTAGTCTTCCCTCCTCCCCCGTATATCTCAAGCACCATGATTGTCACATAGGAAGTACTAAATATTTCTTGAACAAATAGGAATTGGCATATTATAAAGATTGCATCTCAGACCAGTGGTGAAAAGATAGTTTATTCAATAATTGATGCGGACATTTCTGGGGAGCCATCTGGAAAAAGGTAAAGTTGAATCCATACCTCATACTTTACATTAGGATAGTCCTCAAATGGATCAAAGATTTAAATGTGAAAAATTAAGCCATAAAAATTTTATAAGAGGGGCGCCTGGGCCGCTTAGTGGGTTAAGCGTCAGCCTTTGCCTCAGGTCATGATTCCAGAGTCCTGGGATCAACCCCCACGTCGAGCTTCCTGCTTACCAGGAGAGTCTGCTTCTCCCTTTCCCTCTGCCCCTACCACTGCTCATGCTCACTTTCTCTCTCTCTCTTTCTCTCACTTTCTCTCTTAAATAAATAAATAAAATCTTTAAAAAAAAATTATAAGAAAAAAATGAAAGATGTAAGACCAGACACCATAAAACTCCTAGAAGAAAACAAAGGTGGTAAGCTCCTTGGCATCCGTCTTAGTGATATTTTTTGGGATCTGACTCCAGAAGCAATGGCTACAAAAGCAAAAATAAACAAATGGGACTCCACCAAACCAAAAGGCTTCTGCACAGGGAAAGAAACCATCAACAAAATAAAAAAGGAACCTACTGAGTGGGAGAAGATATTTGCAATCACATATCAGATAAGAGGTTAATACCCAGAACATACAGAGAACTCATATAGGTCAGTAACAAAAAAACCCAAACAATCCGATTTAAAAAATGAGCAGAGGATCTGAATAGACATTTTTTCCAAAGAAGACATACAGACCAATGAAAAGATGCTCAACATCACTAATCATTAGGGAAATGCAAGCCAAAACCACAGTGAGATATTACCTCACACCTGTCAGAATGACTGTTATCAAAAAGATAAAAATTAACAAGAGTTGGCAAGGCTGTAGAGTTGTTGGTGAAACTACATTAGTGCAGCCACTGTGGAAAACAGTATGGAGGTTGCTCAAAAAATTAAAAATAGGGGGCACCTGGGTGGCTCAGTCATTAAGCGTCTGCCTTCGGCTCAGGTCATGATCCCAGAGTCCTGGGATCGAGCCCCGCATCGGGCTCCCTGCTCGGCAGGAAGCCTGCTTCTCCCTCTCCCACTCCTCCTGCTTGTGTTCCCTCTCTCGCTGTGTCTCTCTCTATCAAATAAATAAAATCTTAAAAAAAATTTTTTTTTAAATAGAACTACCATACAATCCAGCAATTCCACTTCTGGGTATCTATATGAAGAAAACAAAAACACAAATTCAAAAAGATATATGCCCCCCCTATGTTCTTTATAGCATTGTTTATAATAGCCAAGATATGGAATCAACCTAAATGTCCCTCAGTGGATGAATGGATAAAGAAGATGCAGTGTGTGTGTGTGTGTGTGTGTGTGTGTATAACAATGGAATACTATTTGGCCATAAAAAGGAATGCAGTCTGAGAGAAGTTAAGATGGTGGAGTAGTAGGGGGACCCTGAGCTTGCCTCGTCCGTTGAACACAGCTAGATCAAATCATTTTGAACACCTAGGAAATCAGTCTGAGGTTTAAGAAAACAATCTGCACAATTGGAGGGAGCAAACATGGGAGATGCGAGGTTCAGAGTCATGAATTGGGGGAGAGAAAAGCTGTGATGCCACGAAGGTGAGGGAACCCTTTTTGTGGAGCAAAGTCAGGAAGAGAGGGAGAGAGTGCGAGAGAGAGCAGCATGTAGTGTTCGTACAATACACCATGGTGAGGGGATCCCCTGGGTCGCACTGGAAGAGATCACTCCCCTTCCTGGAGTACATTTGGAAGAGGGTATTTTGCCTCTCTAAGGACAAAGGGCGCACAGGGAGCCAGTGAGCAGCCGTTCAGCAGCAGGGACAGAGAGGCATGGGCAGACCTGGTCACAGCTTTTCTCTGTGCATCACAATAGACTCCAGCCACTGTGCATACGTCATGCAACTGCTTTTCTGGGACAGAACAGTGCCAGGTGCACTGTGAGGCTCTCCTCCAGGGGAGGGGAGCAGGTCAGAGCCTTGCCAGGCCCTTTAAGATTTGAAGTTCTGAATCCCAACCACCAGCCAGAGATAAAACAGGAGAATTGTGAACCGGGCATGCCAACAGCTGGGCACAGACAAGTTGAGGGCAGTAATCTGACCAAAGCCTAGAACACAGGCGCTTGTTCCCTTTTCTGTGAGGGCCTCCTGAACAGCGGCAGCCCCAAGTTTCCCCCTCCGCAGACAGACAGGGAGGCACCATCTTCACCCTCCCTGCCGACCAGCACTGTCAGACTTCAGAGAGAAACAGCACCTCCAGTGGAGGCTGGAGTCCCTTACACCAAACCCCATCCCCTGCTCCCTGCAGGGGCATCTTTCCAAGGGCAGGTCTAACTGTGACCCAGCACAGCTGGCCTCTCCCTCAGAAGACCAACACAGGCACCCCTGAATGTACCAGGTCTGATGATCGTAGAGTGCTCCAACGCATCAGCATCAGTTCTGGTAGAAATAGGACCAGGCTTGCTTTCTTTCTTTCTTTCTTTCTTTTAAATTAATTTTTTATATAGTATTTTATTTTATTTTTTATCTTTATTTTTTGTTGGGGATTAGACTTATAGTTTTAGATTGTTGGCTTCATCAGGCTTATAGTTGTTTTTCTGTTTGTTTGTTTATAGACAACTCATTATTTAATGAGTCTCATCTGGGGACAGAAAGGGGAGGTCGGCCAGCCCTCTTCACGTGGTTTTGTGCAGTTAAGTCCTTCAAAGGACCAAGAGTGAAATCAAGTCATTTCTCCTCCTGAATTTTTCCTTCTTATTTTTCTTTGTTGTAAGGTATATATATATAAATGTATGAGTATAGGGACATTTTTATAAAAGAGAAGGGATCTCCTGTGAGGGAGGAAATCAGACAATAAATCCAAAAACACTATGGAAATTACAAATCTGAACTTGGGGGAGGGTGGGAGGCAACACGCTCGTTTCACAGAGCCCTTCCTTACACGCCATGCAGCTGTCCTCAAAAGTGGGAATGGAACAGACCAGACACTTCAGCTGCAGGACGGAGCCGGGGTCTGGGCTTCAGAGCTGTTCATGTCTTTGGGATTGGGCTGGGCATCAAGCACCTTATCTGGAATAGGCCAGAGAAGGTAAGTCCAGTTTGGTTTTCAAGGCTTTAGTCAGCTCCGTGGCCAGCAGCTGGTGGAGGGACATGCCTTTGTGTGCATACACCCAGTTCTTCCCCATCCAGTCGTAGTGCTTGGGCCCACTGAAGGGTGAAGTTAACCAGGTCTGCTTGTTTGGGGTCTGCTTGTTGATCAGGTAGGTTCCTAGATCTCCACCCAGTTTAACTGTTAAAACACCACTCCCAAAGGAGACATCATAGTCTTCCAATGTGTAAGGTTTGTCTGCGAGGTCTTTGAAAAACTCTGCTAAGGAATCCAGTGTCTTCTCCGCCAGTCTTTCATAGGTGGTCTCATCCAGAGAGCCAGGGTCGCCCGAAGTTCCCGCTGTCCTCATATCAAACAGACACTCTGCTTTTTGACAGTCATGATCTGATTGAGGTGGTGGAGGTTGACTAATGTGGCTGGGTACGCGGGTCGCTCTGTTCCCGATGTGCAGGCCCCAGGGGCCATAGAGCGGGGCGTTCCTCATCGGTCCTGGGGGCCGGTGCCCACGGGGACTGAGCCCAGGGGTGCTGAGCGGCGCCCCAGCATCCTCATGCTGCTCCCAGTCTGCAGCCGCTCCACCCTCCCGCTCTGGGGACGTGGCGGTGACACCTGGTGGCTATGGGTGGCAGGCGTCAGGGTTCGGCTCCTCTCTAGGCTTATAGGTTTTTCTTTGTTTCGTTTATGTTCCTTTTCCTTTTCTCCTTTCTTGGATGAGGTCTTTTTTTTAACCAGGTTTATCTTAACAAACAAATCAAACCACACCACACGCTACTGCAAGCAAGGAGGAACTGTGTAGAAGACTCACCTGAGGGAAAGAGCAGCCAAAACACAACATCAGAATGCACACAGCATACACCAGAAACACTTACTGAAGCACCAGGTTGTGGACAGTGTATGACCCCTTCTTAATACAGTATTACTCTCAGGAGCAGGAAACATAACAAGCTTTCATAACACAAAAAAACCCCCAGAAACCTACACATAATAACAAGATGGAGGAATTCTCCCTGAAAGAAAGATCAAGAAGAAATCACAGCCAGGGATTTGCTCAAAACAGAAATAAGCAATATAGATGAACAAGAATTTAGAGCAACAGTCAAGAATACTACCTGGGCTTGAAAGAAGCATAGAAGACACCAGAGAAACCCTGGCAGAAGAGATAAAAGACCTAAAAACTAGTCAGGCCAAAATAAGAAATGCTATAAATAACTGACATGCAAAACTGACTGGATGTAACCACAATGAGGATGGAAGCAGAGGATCAGTAGGTGATATAGAAGATAAAATTATGGAAAATACTGAAGCTGAAAAAAAGAGGGAAAGGAAACTATTAGATCACTAAAGTAGATTTAGGGAACACAGCAATTCCACAAAGCACAATAATATCTGTATCATAGGAGTTCCAAAAGAAGAGCAGGAAAAGGGGGCAGAAGGTTTATTTGAACAAATTACAGCTGAGGACTTCCCTAATCTGGGGAAGGAAACAGGTATTCAAGTCCAAGAGGCACAGAGAACTCCCCTCAAAAATCAACAAAAACAGGTCCACACCAAGACATGGTGAAGCTTGCAAAATACAAAGATAATGAGAATTCCGAGACAGCTGGAGACAAAAGGTCCTTAAACTACATGGGTAGCCACATAAGGTTAACAGCAGACCTGTCCACAGAAACTTGGCAGTCCAGAAAGAAGTGGCATGATATATTCAACGTGCTAAATGGGAAAAATATACAGCCAAGAATACTTTATCCTGCAAAGTTAATCTATTCAGAATAGAAGGATAGATAGAGTTTCCAAGACAAGCAAAAACTAAAGTTGTTCAAGAATGCTAAACCAGCTCTGCAAGAAATACTAAAGGGGACCCTTTGAGCACAAGAGAGAGACCAAAAGCAACAAAGACTAGAAGGAAAGAGAAATCTACAAGAACGGTGACTTTTACGGGTAATACAGTGGCACCAAATTCATATCTATCAATAATTACTCTGAATATAGATGGACTAAATGCTCCAATCAAAAGACATAGGGATTCAAAAAGGATTAAAAAAAAAAAAAGACCCATCACTATGCTGCTTACAAGAGACTCATTTTAGACCCAAAGTCACCTCCACATTGAAAGTGAAGGAGTAGAGAACCATCTGTCACCCTAATGGACATCAAAAGAAAGCTGGAGTAGTAATCCTTGTATCAGACAAACTAGATTTTAAACCAAATACTGTAATAAGAGATGCAGAAGGCACTATATCATAACAAAGGGGTACATCCAACAAGATCTAACCACTGTAAATATTTATGCACTCAACTTGGAAGCAGCCAAATATATAAATCAATAACAAGCTTAAAGAAACTCATTGATAATAATACAATAATAGGGGACTTTAACACCCCCTTCACAGCAATGGACAGATCATCTAAGCAGAAGATCAACAAAGAAACAACGGCTTTGAATAACACACTGGACCAAATGGACTTAACAGACATATTCAGAGCATTTCATCCTAAAGCAGCAGAATATACATTCTTTTTGCATGCATATGGAACATTCTCCAGAATAGATCACATACTGGGTCACAAATCAGGCCTCAACCCATACAAAAAGGTTGAGATCATACCAGGCATATTTTCAGACCACAATGCTATGAAACTTGAAGTCAACCACAAAAAAAATTTGGAAAGACCACAAATACATGGAGGTCAAAGAACATCCTACTTAAGAATGAATGGGTTAACCAAGAAATTAAAGAAGAAATTTAAAAAATACATGGAAACAAATGAAAATGAAGAAACAACAGTCCAAAGCCTTTGGGATGTAGCAAAGGCAGTCCTGAGAGGGAAGTATATAGAAATCCAGGCCCTTCTCAAGAAACAAGAAAAGTCTCAAATACACAACCTAACCTTACACTTAAAGGAGCTGGAGAAAATATAGCAAATAAAGCCTAAATCCAGCAGGAGAAGGGAAAATTAAGATTAGAGCAGAAATAAATAATATAGAAATAAAAAAAGAGAGTAGAACAGATCAATGAAACTAGGAGCTGATTCTTTGAAAGAATTAACAAAATTGATACACCCCTAGCCACACTTATCAAAAAGAAAAGAGAAGGACCCAAATAAATAAAATCACAAATGAGAGAGGAGAGATCATAACCAACATGGCAGAAATACAAACAATTGTAAGAGAATAATATGAAAAATTATATGCCAACAAATGGGGCAATCAGAAAGAAATGGATGAATTCCTAGAAACTCATAAACTACTAGTGAAACAAGAAGATATAGAAAACCTGAACAGACCCATAACCAGCAAGGAAATTGAAGCAGTAATCAAAAATCTCCCAACAAACAAGAGTTCAGGGCCAGACGGCTTCCCAGGGGAATTCTACCAAACATTTAAAGAATAATTAATACCTATTCTCTGAAGCTGTTCCACAAAATACAAATGGAAGGAAAACTTCCAAGCTCATTCTATGAGTCCAGCATTACCTTGATTCCAAAACCAGACAAAGACCTCACTAAAAAGAGAATTACAGACCAATATCCCTGATGAGCATGGATACAAAAATTCTCAACAAGATACTAGCAAAAGGATCCAACCATACATTAAAAGAATTATTCACCACCACCAAGTGGGATTTATCCCTGGGCTTCAGGGATGGTTCAACATCTGCAAATCAATCAGTTTGATACACCACATTAATAAAAGAAAGGATAAGAACCATATGATCCCCTCAATAAATGCAGAAAAAGCATTTGACAAAATACAGCATTCTTTCTTGATTAAAAACCTTCAAGAAAGTAGGGGTAGAAGGAACATACCTCAACATCATAAAAGCCATATACAAAAGACCCATAGCAAATACCATCCTCAATGGGGGAAAACTGAGAGCTTTTCCCCTAAGGTCAGGAATACAACAGAAATGTCCACTCTCACCACTGTTGTTCAAGATAGTACTGGAAGTCCTAACCTCAGCAATAAGACAACAAAAAGAAATAAAAGGCATCCAAATCAACCAAGAAGAAGCCAAACTTTTACTTTTCGCAGACAACATGATCCTCTATGTAGAAAACCCAAAAGGCTCCACCAAAAAAGTGCTAGAACTGATACAAGAATTCAGTAAAGTGGCAGGATATAAAATCAATGCACAGAAGTCAGTTGTATTTCTATACACCAACAGTGAAGCAGCAGAAAGAGAAATCAAGCAACTGATCCCATTTACAATCGAACCAAAAACCATAGATACTTAGGAATAAACCTAACTAAAGAGGTAAAAGGTCTGTACTCTGAAAACTGGAACACTTATGAATATTGAGGAAGACACAAATTGAAAAACATTCCATGCTATGGATTGGAAGAACAAATATTGTTAAAATGTCTATGCTAAAAGAAGATGTGGTTCATATATACAATGGAATATTACTCAGCCATCAGAAAGGATGAATACCCACCATTTGCATCGACATGGATGGAACTAGAGGGGATTATGCTAAGTGAAATAAGTCAAACAGAGAAAGACAATTACCATATGATTTCACTCATATGTGGAACATAAGAAATAGCGGGAAGGACCACAGGGGAAGGGAGGGAAAACTGAATGGGAAGAAATCAGAGAGGGAGACAAACCATGGGAGTCTCATGAGAGACAGAGAGACAGAGGCAGAGGGAGAAGCAGGCTCCCCGCGGAGCAGGGAGCCCGATGCGGGACTCGATCCCAGGACCCTGGGATCATGACCTGAGCCGAAGGCAGACGCTTAACCAACTGAGCCACCCAGGCGTCCCAGGCCTCAATGTCTCTTGATACAATGTGTATCAAAGTCATATTGTAAAGAAAGTGTTTCTGATGGGAGATGTTTTGGCCATTTTTCTGAAAATGCAACTTGTCACACACTCATACCAGCAGTATAAGAGAGTGCCTGTTTCCCCAAAAGCTTTGTGAAGAGACTATGTTACTAAGCTTGTGGATTAGTGATAAAATATCAAGCTTTCTCTAGTTTTAATTTAAATTTCTTCTGTTATGAGTATAGATGAACATATTACTTGTGTTTGAGATATGAATTTTCTTTTCTGTGAATTGTCCTTTTATGTTGTCAACTTTTTAATTGGACTCCTTTTCTCTTATTGATTTAGAGGAGTGTTTTGTATATTTCAAAGATTAGCCCACAGTTAATTTGAGTGGCAAAATATTTTTCTTCATTTGACAATGTCTTTTTATTTTGCTTATAGTTTCTTTTGTCATGCAGATTTTTTGGATATTTTTAAGGAGTTGAACCCATCAATCGTTTCTTTTATGGCTTCTGGATTCCCAGTAATAAAGTCTTTCCTCAGTGAAGGTTATAAAGAAATTCTCCCATGGTTTGTCTCCCATTTCTTATTGAAGTATAATTGAGATAGATTGTTAGCTTCAGGTGTACAACATAATGATTCCACATTTGTATACATTGAAAAATGGTAACCATATTAAGTCTATTACCATCTGTCACCATACAAAGTGACCACACTTTTTCTCTGATGAAAACTTTTAAGATTTACTTTCTTAGCAACTTTCAAATCTGCAATACAGTATTATTGACTATAGTCCCCCTGCTATACATTACATCCCCATGTTTTGATTTAATTAATTATTTAATTTGCAGTTTCTTTTATTTAAATTTTAGGTAGTTACCATACAGTGCAATATTGGTTTCTGGAATAGAATTCAGTGATTCATCACTTTACATACATTACTAGTGCTCATCATAAAAAGTGTCCTCCTTAATACCCATCTCCCATTTAGCCCATCTTCCACCAACCTCTCCCCATCAACCCTAGTTTGTTCTCTACTCAAAGTGTCTCTTATGGCTTGTTTCCCTCTCTTCTTTTTTTCTTTCCCCCTTTCCCATAGGTTCATCTGTTTTCTTTCTTGAATTCCACATATGAGTGAGATCATATAGTATTTGTCTTTCTCTGACTGACTTATTTCACTTAGCATAATATACTCTAGCTCCATCCACATCATTGCAAGTGGTAAGATTTCATTCTTTTTTTCTTTTTTTAAAGATTTTATTTATTTATTTGGCAGCGATGAGCACAAGCAGAGGGAGTGGCTGGCGGAGGGAGAAGCAGGCTCACGGCTGGGCAAGCCCGATGTGGGACTTGATCCCAGGACTCTGGGATCATGACCTGAGCTGAAGGCAGACACTTAACTGAGCCACACAGGCATCCCAAGTTTTCATTCTTTTTGATAGTTGAGTCATATTCCATATATATATGAAGAAGCCCACCTGGAGAGGAACTAATGCTCACAGCTGAGTCCTGCCCAAATTGCAGATTTGTAAGCAAAACATGATAATTGCTGTTTTAATCCCCTATTATTTGGTTTATTACACACCCCATTGATAGATAGATTATCTGTCTATCAATAGATAACTGTTACAGATTTTGGTACCTGGAATGGGGTACTGTCAAAACAGAGACCTAGAACATATGGCATTGGCTTTTTAACAGAGCTAATTGAGCAACAGAGGATTGAAAGGAAAAGACAGTGAAATCATAAAGGGCTTCAAGGAGAGTTAGTGGAAGCCTAAAGGACCTTTGTCAGAGCTTAAAAGCTAGTAAAGAAAATGTTGTTATGAGCTGGGTAAAAGGAAACCTTCAAAGAAGAAATATTGGGCAACATTATCACCTTTATAACAAGGAAAATAGAAAATATACTTACAAGCTCAATGATCTATCTAAGGAGATTTTCAAGTAGAAAATTGAAAGCCCCAACTGTTTTAGGGTTCTGGATACCTAAAGCAAAATGTAAAAGAAAAAGCATAGGCTAAAAAAAGAACTGTTAAATATAAAGAAACTAGGAGTTACTGGGTTTGGAAATTAAAGTTTCTCGTTCACACCTCTCAACATGTGCACAGTTCAGCTGCATTTTAGAATTTCGACAAACTGCTGTTTTCTTGAGTGGGGGTGTCTCCAGTGGTTATTTCTGTGCCTTTCCCACCTTGTAAATGGGGGGGGGGGTTTGAGGATGGGGCCAAATAACTACTTCTTTATTTCACCAGTCATGATATAGAAAGCATTCAAGGAACCATACCTGAGGATCTACACTCTAAGATCCTGATCTGTATGTGGACCTAATTTAGATGACGAGATCCTGGACTTCAAGCCAGGATATGGAATGAAACTTGGGGGTCTTGGGGAAGAAGATGGGTGCTTTTTGTATGTGGGAAGGATGTGAATTTTTTTTTTTTTTAAGTAAGCTCATATCCAGGGCGTCTGGGTGGCTCAGTTGGTTAAGCGACTGCCTTCGGCTCAGGTCATGATCCTGGAGTCCCTGGATCGAGTCCCGCATCGGGCTCCCTGCTTGGCAGGGAGTCTGCTTCTCCCTCTGACCCTCCCCCCTCTCATGTACTCGCTCTCTCTCTCTCAAATAAATAAATAAAATCTTTAAAAAAAAAAAAAAGTAAGCTCATATCCAGAGTGGAGCCCAATGTAGGGCTTGAACTCACAACCCTGAGATCAAGAACTGAGCTGAGATCAAGAGTAACTGAGCCACCCAGGCACCCCTGAGTTTTTATATTCTGGAAGGTAGACTGTGGCAGAGAGTATTTTCCAAAAATGGCATAATTTCTCCCATCCCACAGGCTCCTCTTATAATGTAACTTTAAAACTTCATCAAGAGGTGAGGGACTGTCTCTTCCCCTTGGATCTGGGCAGGCTTGTGACTATAGGAGAAGTGAGTGATGTGACCACTGAGGGTGGATCATAAAAGGTGATTCTCTTGTGAATTTTATACTCAGGATCCAACTACCATGTCATGAAGAAGCCAAAGCAGGCTGTTCAAAGGCCCATATGGAAAGAGACTGAGGCCCCTGACTGAGCACCCATCTGACAGCCAGCACCAACTTGTCAACCATATGAGCAAGCCATCTTAAAATTGAATCTTATGGCCCAAAGTTGAGCCACCCCAGCTGAAACCAAATGGGACAAAGATAAGCTAGCCCCACTGAGTCCTGCCTGTGTTCCGGATTTTGTGAGCAAAATAAATGGTGGTTGTTGTTTTGAGCTACTAAATTTTGGGGTAGTTTACATCCTGTAACAATATATTGTTATAAGATGTAAATTAATAGAACCCTTATAAGAGATCAGTTTAACAATATATATCAGAATTCCAGATCCATAGATTCTTTTACTGGATATCTTTGGGAAATTGATTCTTCAGATAGACTTGTTCACAGTTACAAAATAATATACATACAAGATAATTCATTGTAACATTATTTATAATAGCAAGAGTAGAAAACAGCTAAAATGTTTAATAGATTAATTAAATGTGTAACTGTTCAGTGAAAAAAGCAAAAATGTGAAAGAGTATCTGTAGTACACTATTTTTTTTGCGTAAGAAAGAAGAGGAGGGGCGCCTGGGTGGCTCAGTTGGTTAAGCGACTGCCTTCAGCTCAGGTCATGATCCTGGAGTCCCGGGATCGAGTCCCGCATTGGGCTCCCTGCTCTGCAGGGAGTCTGCTTCTCCCTCTGACCCTCCCCCCTCTCATGTGCTCTCTCTCATTCTCTCTCTCAAATAAATAAATAAAATCTTTAAAAAAAAAAAAAAAAGAAAGAAGAGGAAATAAAAGCATATATATACATGTATTTGCTCATTTGAGCAAAAAGGAACACCAGAAGGTTGAAATTTAGTCTGAGATTGGTTGCCAATAGGGCTTGAATGAGAATGGGTGAAAAAAAGACAGATGAAAGGGTTGGGGGTTGTTGGTTGTTGAGGAAAAGGAGGGAGAATGGGAGGAGGGCCTAAAATTGAATGCTAGCAAAAACAAATGAACCAAACTGTATTTCAAATTACTGACATGGCCACACTGAAGGAAACAGGAAAAGGAGTTAACCTTTAAAGCTAAATAGTTGGGACTCTTACCCCAGAGGCTAAAAGCAAAGCAACTGTGAACACTGAACTGGTAGGCTTCTTTTGTGCAGAGGCATGAGTTAGCATGAAAAGAGAAGAGGATAGAATGAACTCTGCCACGTTGGATTAGAATTAGAGGTATCAGTGTGAACTCATGGGTCTTAATACATATAGCTATGTGTAGAAATGATTGTGGTGTTGTGTGTGTGTGTTCATGTATACATACATCATTACATACATATCTCTATTTCCCAGATACAACCACTGAGGGGCCTAGAAGCGATAATATCCCAGTAGCATTGAACATACCTAGTGCCCATATCTTAGTTTTTAAATGCCATTCTCCATTAAAAGGAACTAGACATAACACTCAGTATTTGACCAAGAGAACAGAGCATGAGACACTGCAACCCTGCAGATCCTCTAGTTAGAAGCAGAGCCACTCAGTATTTGACCATTAGAAGGAACCAGGGATCGTTGGAGAAATGGCTAATTCCAGCTGTGAGGCAAAAAAGCACAAAATGTACCTTGAAAGGATGTTTTTCTGTACCCAAAAGTAAAATGCTCAAAAAATGATAAGGATATGTCAAAAAGACATGGAAGCCAGTTTGAATGGCTCATACCGGCTAATCTAGGACAATCTGAGCAGTAAAATAAGTAGTGATAACAAATGATTATAACTCATTGAATATAAGTGAATAAATCCACCCAATATAAATTAATTAATGAATAAGAAGGGAAACCTCTTCATCACAGTAGAAAGCCAACTTATACAAAGAATGATAGATTTAAAAAAGCACCATTTAGCAACTATCATAATTATAATTGATTCAGGCAAGAAGTATCAGTGCTAAAACTACTGGATAAAAGTTTGAGGAAGAACAAAATATTTACACAGTCTCAAAGTATCTCCCCCACAAGATACTTATTAATTACAGGATGAAATAGTAATTTTGCAGCGGATATTACTGGTAGATAACCACTTTAATGACATTACCAAAGTTAACATTGCCAGGAATGGAACTAGTCAATAATGTGCCTCCTGATGATTCACTGACAAGAATCGAGTATCCGTACTATCCCTGCCAAAAGTGTATGGTGTGAATCTACTCATGAGGAGACATTAAAGAAGCCCAAACTGAGGTTTATTCTCAAAATAACTAGCCTGTCCTTTCCCAAATATCTGTTATAAAATGTAAAGAAAGGTTTAGTAACTTGCAGATTAAAGGAGACAAAAGATAGAAGACAAATGCAGTGCACCATCTTGAATTTTCTTTTGTTATAAAGGACATTTAGTGGAATCTGAATAAGTATATGGTTTAGACAACAGTACTGTATCAATGTTAATTTCCTGATTTTGATCACTGTGCTATTGTTATGTAAGAGAATTCCTTGTTTTTAAAATATAGGCATACCTTGGAGATATGATGGGTTCGGTTTCAGACTACTGCAATAAAGCAACTATCAAATGGGAAAAAAAAAAGAGAATTCCTTGTTTTTAGAGAATAAACACTGAATTTTTTAGAGGCAATGGGACATCATATTTGCAACTTTTAAACAGTCTAGAAAAATTATAGAAAAAAGGAGAGAAGAGGAATTTTTTTTTATTCTTGCAACTTTTCTTTAAGTCTGAAATTATTGTCAAAATTTTTTGAGTTTAAAAACAATAATGAAGCCATATCCTAATATGTCTGAAATGGTAAGATTTCCAGCATTAAATTGTTAAGTTAAAAAACAATGTATACAGGGCGCCTGGGTGGCTCAGTTGGTTGGGCGACTGCTTTCGGCTCAGGTCATGATCCTGGAGTCCCTGGATCGAGTCCCGCATCGGGCTCCCTGCTCAGCGGGGAGCCTGCTTCTCCCTCTGACCCTCCCCCCTCTCATGTGCTCTCTCTCTCTCATTCTCTCTGTCTCAAATAAATAAATAAAATCCTTAAAAAACAAAACAAAACAATGTATACATTACCTCTGAGGTTAAAAAAAAAAAAGTGGGAGGAAATGAGAATCCATATTCATATTTGCATAAAGAATTCTGGGGAAATACACTAAAAACTATGAATAGTGATTGGGTGTAAGAGCTGGATAGAGAGGAAAGAAGCCTGGGAGAGTGCTTTTTTTTTTTTCACCAAGTACTTTTTTTATGTTTTTATATTAATATAAATTAATATTCTAATTAAAAATAGAATTCAAATAAGGATATTTTTTAAAAGAAGAAAAAAAGAGAAGAAACTGGCAACCCAAATGGAAGATCATCATTAGAATATATAGAAGGAGGGGCTCCTGGGTGGCTCAGTCGGTTGAGCGTCTGCCTTTGGCTCAGGTCATGATCCCAGTGTCCTGGGATCAAGCCCCATATTGGGCTCCGTGCTCGGCAGGGAGCCTGCTTCTCCCTCTCCCTCTGCCTGCCTGTCTGCCTACTTGTGATCTCTCTCTCTCTCTGTCAAATAAATAAAATCTTTAAAAATAGATATACAGGGAAAGTACTAATTAAAATAGCCAAAAAAGGAACTACAAAGGCAGATATTAAAGAATGTAGACTATTAATTCCTTGTTTTCTTCACCCTGGTGCTACCCTTAAGAAGCATGGGGAAAGTAGAATGGAAATTAGAAATAAAAATCACAGAGAGAAAATATTCATAAATGCAGAAAAGACATTTTTGTGGTATGATGGTAAGAGCATAGGCTTTAGAATAAGATCAAAGATGAAATCCAGTTCCTGCTATTTATTAGCTGTATGTTCTTGGATAAATTATTTAATTTCTTCCAGCCTTGGTGATTCATCTCTAAATTGCCTATGTCACTTAATTGAAATATATTTTAGGAAGATATGTTATCAAAGCATGAAAATTAATTTAAGTAAAATGCTACTGCTGTACTTAAATATTGACTGTTAACTTATGGGCGACAAAGCACTTATTTGTAACACCACACTCATTCTAAAGAGTATTATACCCATGAAATGGGTGGTATTTTGGAGGGATTAGGTAGTAAGGGAAGAGGGGGAGGTATATATTGGTTCTATGTGCCTGTGTTTATATGTGTGTGTATCTTAGGGCAAAAGTATTATTAAAAAGCATTGACAGTGGAGGACAGGGAGGAGCAAGATGGTGGAGGAGTAGGAGACCTGGGTTTCGTCTGGTCCCAGGAATTCAGCTGGATAGGGATCAAACCATTCTGAACACCTACAAACTCAACAGGAGATCGAAGAAAAGAATAGCAGCAACTCTCTAATCAGAAAAGCAACCACTTTCTGGAAGGTAGGACATGCGGAGAAGTGAATCCAAGGCAATATTCGGGAAGATAGACGGCGGGGGAGGGGGCCTCTGTCGGCCGCTTCTGGCAAGTGATAGAGCCCCGGAGCACAAAATCGGAACTTTTAGAAGTCGGCTCCGCTGAGGGACGTCGGTCCAGTGGCTAAGCGGGGACTAGAACCCTCGTGGGGACAGTGTAGTCTCAGGACCCTCGGGGTCACAGGAAGACCGGGGGTGCCTGAGTGCGGCAGAGCTCCCAGGTATCAGAGCAGGGAAGCCGGCTGCAGAGACGGAGCCCAGGCGCGGGCTCTCAGCTCGGGGTTGCCATAAACCGTGATCCGCGGCACAGTCGGGCCACTGCTCCTCCAGCAGGGACCCAACAAGCGGCAGATCCGGGGAGACCCCCCTTCCTTCCCCGGAAGGAGCGACCCGGGAGTGCACCGCAGGGACCTACTGGGTTTGGAGACTCCACACGGCGTCGGGTGCCAGAGATAGAGATGCTCGGTCACAGGCCGAGTGAGCACTGAGTGCCGCCGGAGACGGAGGAGACAGGAGTAATTGACTGCTTTTCTCTGGGGGCGCACTGAGGAGTGGGGCCCCGAGTTCTCAGCTCCTCCGGGGCGGAGATTGGGAGGCTGCCATTTTCACTCTCGTCCTCCAAAGCTGTACGGAAAGCTTGCAGGGAAGAAAAGCTCCCGAGAGCAAATCTGAGCAGATTACTTAGCCCGGACGGGCAAAGGCGGGGCAATTCCACCTCCGGCAAAGACATTTGGAAACAACGGCAACAGGCCCCTCCCCCAGAAGATCAGCAAGAACAGCCAGCCAAGACCAAGTTTACCGATCAATGAAATGGCAGAACTCCAGCGCTAGGGGAATACTGCACATAGAATTCATGGCTTTTTTCCCATGATTCTTTAGTCTTTCAAAGTTATTTTTTTTAACTTTCTTTTTCTTTTTTTTTTTATTTTTTCCCGTTTTCAACCAACATCTTATCAATTCCTTTTTTTAAAAATCTTTTTTATTTTTCATTTTTAGAGTCATATTCTATCCCTTCATAGTAGTTAACCTTATTTTTGGTATATATATATATATATGTAAGTTGTTCTCTCTTTAAAATTTTGGAATATAGTTTCCTCTAATAGACCAAAATATACCCTAAATCTCTAGTGTATGGCTTTATTCTAGTCTCCTGCCTGATCACATTCCTCCCCCCCTTTTTAAAAAATCCTTTTCTTTCTTTTTTCAACCAACTTCTTCTCAATTCCTTTTATAAAATCTTGTATAATTTTCACATTTACAGTCATATTCCATCCCTTCATCATATTTACCCTTATTTTTGTACATATATAAGTTTTTCTTTCTTTAAAATTTTGGGAGGCACTTTCTTCTAACAGACCAAAATACGCCCAAATCTAGTGTGTGGCACTGATCTATGCATCAGCCTGATCATATTTAATCATATTCTGTTTTCTTTTTGTTTTTCTTGTTTGTTTTTATCTTTTTTTTTTTTTAATCTTTTTCCTTTCTTTCCCTTTCTTTTCCCCCAGTTTCAGGTCTCTTCTGATTTGTTTAGTATATATTTTTTCTGGGGACGTTTTTACCCTGTTAGCATTTTGTTCTCTCATTCATCTGTTCTCCTCTGGACAAAATGACAAGATGGAAAAAATCATCTCAAAAAAAAGAACAAGAGGCAGTACTGACTGCCAGGGACCTAATCAATACAGGCATTAGTAAGATGTTGGAACTAGAGTTCAGAATGATGATTTTAAAGATACTAGCTGGGCTTGAAAAAAGCATGGAAGATATTAGAGAAACCCTTTCTGGAGAAATAAAAGAACTAAAATCTAACCGAGTCGAAATCAAAAAGGCTATTAATGAGGTGTAATCAAAAATGGAGGCTCTAACTGCTAGGATAAATGAGGCAGAAGAGAGAATTAGTGATATAGAACACCAAATGATGGAAAATAAAGCTGAGAAAAAGAGAGATAAACAACTACTAGATCATGAGGGCAGAATTCGAGAGATAAGTGATACCATAAGATGAAACCATATTAGAATAATTGGGATCCTAGAAGAAGAGAGAGAGGGGCAGAAGGTATACTGGAGCAAATTATAGCAGAGAACTTCCATAATTTGGGGAAGGAAACAGGCATCAAAATCCAGGAGGTACAGAGAACACCCCTCAAAACCAATAAAAACAGGTAAATACCCCGACATCTAATAGTAAAACTTATGAGTCTCAGAGACAAAGAAAATGTCCTGAAAGCAGCTCGGGACAAGAGATCTGTAACCTAAAATGGCAGAAACATTAAATTGGCAACAGACCTATCCACAGAGACCTGGCAGGCCAGAAAGGACTGGCATGATATCTTCAGAGCACTAAATGAGAAAAATATGCAGCCAAGAATACTATATCCAGCTAGACTGTCACAGAAAATAGAAGGAGAGATAAAAAGCTTCCAGGACAAACAAAAACTAAAGGAATTTGCAAACATGAAACCAGCCCTACAAGAAATATTGAAAGGGGTCCTCTAAGCAAAGAGAGAGCCTAAAAGCAATATAGACCAGAAAGGAACATAGACAATATACAGTAACAATCACCTTACAGTCAATACAATGGCACTAAATTCATATCTCTCAACAGTTACCCTGAATGTAAATGGGCTACATGCCCCAATCAAAAGACACAGGCTATCAGATTGGATAAAAAAAACAAGACCCGTCGATATGCTGTCTGCAAGAGACTCATTTTAGACCCAAAGACACCCCCAGATTGAAAGTGAGGGGGTGGAAAGCCATTTACCATGCTAATGCACAACAAAAGAAAGCTGGGGTGGCAATCCTTATATCAGACAAATTAGATTTTAAACCAAAGACTATAATAAGAGGTGAGGAAGGACACTATATCATAATTAAAGGGTTTATCCAACAAGAAGATCTAACAATTGTAAATATCTATGCCCCTAACATGGGAGCAGCCAATTATATAAGCCAATTAATAACAAAAGCAAAGAAACACATCGAAAACAATACAATAATGGTGGGGGACTTTAACACACCCCCTCACTGAAATGGACAAATCATCTAAGCAAAAGATCAACAAGGAAATAAAGATTTTAAATGACACACTGGACCAAATGGGCTTGACAGATATATACAGAACATTCCATCCCAAAGCAACAGAATACACATTCTTCTCTAGTGCCCATGCAACATTCTCCAGAATAGATCACATCCTAGGTCACAAATCAGGTCTCAACTGGTACCAAAAGATTGGGATCATTCCCTGCATATTTTCAGACCACAAGGCTTTGAAACTAGAACTCAGTCACAAGAGGAAAGTCAGAAAGAACTCAAATACATGGAGGTTAAAGAGCATCCTACTAAAGAATGAATGGGTCAACCAGGAAATTAAAGAAAAATTTAAAAAATTCATGGAAACCAATGAAAATGAAAACACAACTGTTCAAAATCTTTGGGATACAGCAAAGGCAGTCCTAAGAGGAAAGTATATAGCAATACAAGCCTTTCTCAAGAAACAAAGGTCCCAAATACACAACCTAACCCTACACCTACAGGAGCTGGAGAAAGAACAGCAAATAAAGCCTAAACCCAGCAGGAGAAGAGAAATAATAAAGATCAGAGCAGAAATCAATCAAGAACAGTAGAACAGATCAACAAAACTAGGAGCTGGTTCTTTGAAAGAATTAACAAGATTGATAAACCCCTGGCCAGACTTATCAAAAAGAAAAATGACCCAAATAAATAAAATCATGAATGAAAGAGGGCAGATCACAACCAACACCAAAGAAATACAAACAATTATAAGAACATATTATGAGCAACTCTATGCCAGCAAATTAGATAACCTGGAAGAAATGGATGCATTCCTAGAGATGTATCAACTACCAAAACTGAACCAGGATGAAATAGAAAACCTGAACAGACCTATAACCACTAAGGAATTGAAGCAGTCATCAAAAATCTCCCAACAAACAAAAGCCCAGGGCCAGATGGCTTCCCAGGGGAATTCTACCCAACATTTAAAGAAGAATTAATACCTATTCTTCTGAAACTCTTCCAAAAAATAGAAATGGAAGGAAAACTTCCAAACTCGTTTTATGAGGCCACCATTACCTTGATCCCAAAACCAAAGACCCCATCAGAAAGGAGAATTACAGACCAATATCCCTGATGAACATGGATGCAAAAATTCTCACCAAAATACTAGCCAATAGGATCCAACAGTACATTAAAAGGATTATTCACCACGACCAAGTGGGATTTATCCCTGGCCCGCAAGGTTGGTTCAACATCCGCAAATCAACCAATGTGATACAATACATTAATAAAAGACAGAACAAGGACCATATGATCCTCTCAATCAATGCAGAAAAAGCATTTGACAAAGTACAGTATCCTTTCTTGATCAAAACTCTTCAGAGTATAGGGATAGAAGGTACATACCTCTATATCATAAAAGCCATCTATGAAAAACCCAGAGCAAATATCATTCTCAAAGGGAAAAAATTGAGAGCTTTCCCCCGAAGGTCAGGAACGCGGCAGGGATGTCCACTATCACCACTGCTATTCAACATAGTATTAGAAGTCCTAGCAACAGCATTCAGACAACAGAAAGAAAAAAAGGCATCCAAATCGGCAAAGAAGAAGTCAAACTCTCACTCTTTGCAGATGATATGATACTTTATGTGGAAAACCCAAAAGACTCCACCCCAAAACTGCTAGAACTCATACAGGAATTCAGTCAAGTGGCAGGATATAAAATCAATGCACAGAAATCAGTGGCATTCCTATACACCAACAACAAGACTGAAGAAAGAGAAATTAAGGAGTTGATCCCATTTACAATTGCATCTAAAACCATAAGATACCTAGGAATAAATCTAACCAAAGCAGCAAAGGATCTGTACTCAGAAAACTATAAAATACTTAATGAAAGAAATTGAGGAAGACACAAAGAAATGGAAAAACGTTCCATGCTCATGGATTGGAAGAACAAATATTGTGAAGATATCAATGCTACCTAGAATAATCTACACATTCAATGCAATCCCAATCAAAATCCCATCAACATGGGCGCCTGGGTGGCTCAGTTGGTTGAGCGACTGCCTTTGGCTCAGGTCATGATCCTGGAATCCCAGGATCGAGTCCCGCATCGGGCTCCCTGCTCAGCGGGGAGTCTGCCTCTCCCTCTGACCCTCCCTCTTCTCATGTGCTCTCTCTCTTTCTCAAATAAATAAATAAAATCTTTAAAAAAAAAAATCCCATCAACTTTTTTCAAAGAAATGGAGCAAATAATCCTAAAATTTGTATGGAACCAGAAAAGACATCCAAATGGCCAACAGACACATGTAAAAGTGTTCAACATCTCTCGGCATCAGGGAAATCCAAATCAAAACCTCAATGAGATACCACCTCACACCAGTCAGAATGGCTAAAATTAACAAGTCAGGAAATGACAGATGTTGGTGGGGATGTGGAGAAAGGGGAACCCTCCTACACTGTTGGTGAGAATGCAAGCTGGTGTGGCCACTCTGGAAAACAGTATGGAGGTTCCTCAAAAAGTTGAAAATAGAGCTACCCTACGATCCAGCAATTGCACTACTGGGTATTTACCCCAAAGATACAAATGTAGGGATCCGAAGGCGTACGTGCACCCTGATGTTTATAGCAGCAATGTCCATAATAGCCAAACTGTGGAAAGAGCCAAGATGTCCATCAACAAATGAATGGATAAAGAAGATGTGGTATATATATTCAATGGAATATTATGCAGCCATCAAAAGGAATGAAATCTTGCCATTTGCAACGATGTAGATGGAACTGGAGGGTATTATACTGAGCGAAATAAGTCAATCAGAGAAAGACATGTATCATATGACCTCACTGATATGAGGAATTCTTAATCTCAGAAAACAAACTGAGGGTTGCTGGAGTGGTGGGGGGTGAGAGGGATGGCGTGGCTGGGTGATAGACACTGCGGAGGGTATGTGCTATGGTGAGCACTGTGAATTGTGTAAGACTGTTGAATCACCTCTGAACTACACCGTACCTCTGAAACAAATAATACATTATATGTTAAAAAAAGAAGAAGAAGAAGATAGCAGGAAGGGAAGAATGAAAGGGGGGATATCAGAGGGGGGACAAACCATGAGAGACTATGGACTCTGAGAAACAAACTCAGGGTTCTAGAGGGGAGGGGAATGGGGGGATGGGTTAGCCTGGTGATGGGTATTAAAGAGGGTATGTACTCCACGGAGCACTGGGTGTTATACACAAACAATGAATCATGGAACACTACATCAAACACTAATGATGTATTAACATAACATAACATAATTGTTATTTGATTAATATAACATAATTTAAAAAAAGCATTGACAGTGGAGAAAATTTAGAGGTGACCCTTTTTTATTTGAATATCCTAACTGTAATGAGGCAGTGTCTTTTACTGATCCCCACATGCATCATGTGTCTCCTACTCTGAACCAACTGTTTGCCCTTGTTGCCTTTTTTTTTTTTTTTTTTTAACCCACTGGATTATCCTCTCTCCAATTCTGTCCAGTGTTTAAAAATCTGTTAAGGATACACAAAATCCACCAACTTGACGCCTCCTTACAGTATTTCAACCAATTCTGAAATCTCTTATTTCTGAAATCTTACAGCATAAATTTCCCACATTTTTTAATTGTTTAGATGATGAGTCTTTCCCTTGCAACAAACTGTAAAAAGCTTAAAAGCAAGCATTACTTCATGCATGTTTTTATGTCTGACTTGAAAGATGATAGATACTAATTGTTGTTTCAAAAATTTTGACCTAGATTACTGAGAGAGAGCCCTGAAGACAGTCAGCACAACGGCTCAGACATCCTAACCTTTTTCACTGCTGCACCTTTGCCCCTTCCCCTACGGGCCCTGTAAAAACTGGTGTCTGGCTAAGCAGGGATGCACTTGATATTTTCAGGAATCACTGACATTCCAGGATGTGGCAGTGAACTTCACCAGAGAAGAATGGGACCAGCTGTACCCTGCTCAGAAGAACCTTTACCGAGATGTGATGCTGGAGAACTACAGGAATCTGGTAGCACTGGGTAAGGATGTTGTCCCTGTAAAAGTAGAAACCATTCTAAATGGGTTTATTTCCTTAAGTGGTGAAAATTTCCAAATCTTTTGTGAATGTAGTTCAGAATAATAATCAGTGCTGGAGACAGAGGACCTTTGTTTCCTGCTGTTTCTCCTCAGGTAATAGGTCTTGACTTTATTGAGTTTGAGATGGGTAGCTTTATTTTGCTGCTTCTGAAGTTTCCCCTTTCCAAATCCAGAGGCCCTAAAGACCAAAAAGGTTGGAAATGAGTTCTGAGAGAGATTTTTGTTCCTTGTACAAACTTCTATGACATACATTTTTTCCATGAATAGGACATCAACTTTATAAGCCAGAGGTGATCTCTCATTTGGAGCAAGAGGAGCAGTGGGTGATGGAAAGAGACAGCCCACTGGATACTCACACAGGTGAGGAGCAAGCATTTGGGTATTTGCTGCTCAGTGATGAGAAGCAGTTGCTTCTGAAATATTTAACTTACTGTGCTCTAAGTCTCTGCCTCTGGGATTTAAAGAATACTGAGGCCTTTTTAAAAATCCAGTTTATGTTTGACTTTGTTCCAAAGTGGAAATGGCCCTCTTATTTTTTTTCCAATTAAACAGATAATATATACTTATTATTATTTTTTTTTAAAGATTTTATTTATTTATTTGAGACAGAGAGAATGAGAGAGAGCACATGAGAGGGGGGAGGGTCAGAGGGAGAAGCAGACTCCCCGCCGAGCAGGGGGCCCGATGTGGGACTCGATCCAGGGACTCCAGGATCATGACCTGAGCCGAAGGCAGTCGCTTAACCAACTGAGCCACCCAGGCGCCCCAATATATACTTATTATTAAAAAATTCACACAACACAAAAATTAGTGTGAAGGTATTAATTTTAACGTTCATAAATACCTTGATGTTGCAAATCTCCACATAGCACTTTCTGTTTTTTATTCATACATCCTCTCAGTATTCTTTAAATCTTTCTTTTCCATATCAAAGGTCTTCTGCCATTTTTACCTGCTTTTCATTTTTTCCTTTTATTATCAAACTCTTTAAACTTGTCTAAAACGCATAGCCTCAATTTTAATTCTCTTGATTACCTTTGTGATATGACCCCTATCCTATCTGTACTATTAAAATTGTTTTCTTGGAGATTACCACTAACTTCCTTCAGTCAAATCCAGTGGCTAAAACAAACAAACGAACAAAAAACAGTTATTGTCTCCTATGATCTTGTTGCATTGGATTGTGTTGACTTTACTTTCTTGAAATTTTCTTCCACTCTGGCTTGTGATGTACACAATTCTTGCTTCTTGTAGTCTGTGTCCAGTATCTCTATCTGCTCCTTCACTGCTTTCTCTCCCTTTTTATTCTTCTAAAAGCATGCATTCCTATAGGCTTGGTGCTCTGCTCTGTAGTACATTGTTTTTAAGTAACCCTTCTATGGTATTTTCCCATTTCTATATTTTTAGCCTCAATATTTCACCCGTATTCTCTTCCCAGATTTTTAGATTATATTTTTGTTTATGAATGTCATGCTATCATTTTAATTAAGTATTTCAAAACCTGGATCTGTTGACGTTATACTCTCTCTTTAAAGCATCCATTAAATATGAGAGTTCTTAACCAAAAAAAAACAAAACAAAACAAAAACCCCAAAACCTCAGCTCCCTATTGTTGGCATACCACCTACAATGTTCTGCCCGGTTATATTAGTAAGTAGTTGACTTTTAAATGTATGCCAGATACTGAGTTAGGTATTTTACACTCTAGTTTATTAAGCCAGGCTAAGCTACCCCATCTCTATTTAGTTTCCACCCTGATTCTTTGCTCTGGCACCTGGTTTTCCCATTTGGACTTGGTTTTCTGTCATTCAAACTTCAGCTTCTTTTTCAAGGTGGCTCTGACTTGGCTGTCCTTCTTGCTTCTAGTGCTCCAGGTCATCTTGGGTAGGAAACCTGTTCCTCTTTCAGCCTCAATGAACCTGAATTTTGGTCTGACCAGTGCTGGCATCCCATGGGTAGAAGCTAATAAAACATTTTTTCAGGAACCCCTAACACTTTCCCCAACAACAGTAGGTGACGTTATTTCTATGAATCTCCACACCTTGAAACCTGGGAAGTAGAAAACTAAAGGAAGAAAATGAAAAACTCCCTTCCCACGTGAATTGCCAGCATAGGCACTTACAGCGAAGAATTTCCCTTAGGTATGTATTTTTTCCCCACAGGCATATCCATTTGTAAGATCCAAGCTGTCTCCCATTATGTCCCTATCCACAGACCCCCAGCTAGAGAAAATAATTGCTAACTTAAAATTTCCAGAACTTATTTTGTGGATGCCTAAGGCTCTTGGTTCACAGGTCAGCTTGAACAAATGACTTCCTCCTTCCTTGTCAGGAATAAGCACCTGGCCATCTCCTCCAAGGAGACAGCTTGCATTTTTGCAATATCCTGTAAGACACAGGAACACAGTGACTGGTTCCTCTTATGAGGATGTGGTAAAACATTTCAGTTGATGGACTCATCTAATTCTGGCTTGCCCTCTGGGGTACTGCTTGCCTTACTGGCATCTACTGATGCCTATTTACCTAGAAACATCTTCCTCACTAAGGTAAGATCCAGAAAATGTCCAGTGGATTTAGCAACAAAGAGGTTAGTAATTATATTAATTAATAAGAGAAATAACAGGGGAGTGATTAGTAGTTACCAGTTAGTACATTGTTGAGTGAACAGGAGGTAAAAAGGTAGACCTGGTAAGTATGCAGTATTCTTACAAGATGCTAGAATGAGAAAGGGAGACAATAGAGGATATATGGGAGAATAGAAGGTGGTGTCAAAAGAGGGTTGTTCTAAGCAGGAATGGTTTTAGCTTGTTTATAATACTGAAGGGGAGGGGTTAAAAGAGGGAGCAAGTAGAAAATAGATACAAAATACGGAGCAAGGTTCTAGAAGAGATGAAAGTGGGATTAGGAAGGAGATTAGGGTGATTTTGTGTGTAAGTAAGTTTGTTGGTGGCAGATTTGGGGGAGTTCACACATGGTTATTTTCTATTTTCTTGGTAAAGTTGAAGGCAAGGTCCCCTATTGAATGTAAAGGAATGGTGGGGGTAAGTACAGAACTTGAGGAGCACTTGCTCTAGCTTACTAAGGTCAGTGGAAGCTGACCAAAGAGATTACCAAGCAGGATCCAAATGAGATTTTGCCCTGTGGGTTTGTGGTTTCCAGTGTCTATGCATATGCCATTTCTCCTGTTCTACTCGGCACCAGAAAGGCTTTGTAGAGCTCAGGCTGAGGGCCTGTTAGATGGGTGGAACTAAAGGAGGAAAACTGAGAGTTTGTTAATTCAGGTGATTTGACATAGATTCCAAGAAGTGACAAGAAGTAAAGTAAGGCCTGAAGAGGACTGGAAACTAGAAAACAATAGAAGAGTCAAAGCAGGGGAGTTCTAGATGAGATCAGAAAGCAAGTAGAATGTGAATAAGGGCATAGTCTACTCACTGGGCAAGAGAGTGTGACACTGAGTTTGAGATTCTTTATATGGATCTAAGTTCAGAGTATAACTGTATTAATCAGGTAAATAATTGTTGAAGTGGAGTGAAGATAAAAGCACAAACAACTACCAGTTAGAAAATAAGATGGAAGAGAAGAGCCCATTTAATAGTAACTAAAAAAATAAAACACCTAGAAAAAGAAATTTTTTTGCTTTTGATAGAAAATCCTTTATTGTTCAATCAAGACATTTATGGTGTTGGTTGGTTTCTAGTCATCCCTATGCACAAAATAAATATAAGTAACAGAACAATATAGCAAATATATCAAACAATATATCAAAACCCACCTGAACTGTCACATGTGACAACTGACTTATATAACGGATATTCATTTTGGGGGAAACAACAAGACTGTAAACTACCTAAATGTTGACCAATAAAGGTTAAATAAATTATGGTATGCACATACATTAATTACTGTATAACCATTATAAAGAATGTGGATGGGACTCCTGGGTAGATCAGTTGGTTGAGCATCTACCTTCGACTTGGGTCATGATCCCAGGGTCCTGGGATTGAGCCCCGCATCAGCTCCCTGCTCAGCGAGGAGCCTGCTTCTCCCCCACCTACTCCCCCTGCTTGTTCTCTCTCTCTCTCTCTTTCTCTCTAAGCAAAATAAATCCAGGCATTTTCCAGGAAAATGGGCACTCTATACTTGAAGCAGAGTCTATTGTTTCTGGGTCACCAGGTCTCAAGGAAGGAAGGCAGCCCCAGTGCTACAAAGGCCCACCTAGAAACAAGCCAGGCAGAACACTTGCCTGCCTTCCCCCAATCTCCACACAGCCAAAATTAATCACCTTGTGACTCACACATACTCCAATGCTTGCTTGAAATAAAGCCCTGCCATCAGGATACAGGGTTCAAATGGAAGAGAAATTCAAAACAATTAGGGAGCAAAATTAAATGTACTAGAAATAAACTTTTAACAAGAAATGTGCAACACCTGCATGAGGAACTTTAAAACACTCTGACAGGGGCACGTGGGTGGCTCAGTTGGTTGAGTGACTGCCTTCAGCTCAGGTCATGATCCTGGAGTCCCAGGATCGAGTCCCACATTGTGTTCCCTGCTCAGTGGGGAGTCTGCTTCTCCCTCTGACTCTACCCCCTTTCGTGAACTCTCTCTCTCTCACTCTCTCTCTCTCAGATAAATAAAATCTTTTTTAAAATGTTTTTAAAAATTTTTTTTAATTTAAAAAAAATTTAAAAAAACACTCTGACAGACACAAAAATAAACTTGAATAAATGGACATACCAAGATGTCAGTGTCCCTAATATACATGTAATGTAATCCCATAAAAAGTGCCTTCAAGATTTTAGAGGAATCTAGAAGCTCATTCTAAAGTTCGTATTGATTATATGTTGGCTAATTGAACATATAAAAAAAAAATAGAAAAGAAAAGAGCCAAAACAAAAATAATCTGGAAAACTCTGAAAGGAAAAACAATAAAAGGGATTATTTAAACTAGATAATATACAATAAAATTTTATTAGAACAAGGCAGACCAACTGAACAGAATAGGAAATCCAGAAATAGACCCAGATGTATGCAGGAGTTTAGTATATGATAAAGGCCTTATTTCAAATCAGGAGGGAAAAGGTGGACATCTTAATAAAATGGTATTGAGACAACTGGTATTTAAAAGGTAGACCTTTTTTTTATTTGAGTATAATTGACACACAATGTTACATTAGTTTCAGGTGCACAACATAGTGATTCATCTTTATGCTATGCTCACCACAGGTGTAGTTATAAAAGGTAGACCTTTTAATGAATAGTGAGTAGCCATCTGGAAAGAGATAAAATTGGATCCATAACTTACCCTTAAACCAAGATACTCCAAAGGAATCAGAGACATTAAATGTAAAACATGAAACAATAAGAGACCTGGAAGAAAACACAGGAAAAATCTTTTATAACCTTGAAATAGGGAAATCATTTCCAACTATGATTTAAAATCTAGAAGCCATAAAAGAAAAGTTTATACATTCAAAAGACACAAATCCCCAAACTCTGCATGGTGTAGAATAATAAGCAGGGTAAAAGGCAAGTGGCAGTAAAGGGAAATATTTGCAACTTATATCAAAAGGGCTAAGCTCCCATTAATAAAAGGCTCCTCTAAAGCAGAGGCCAACAGCCCAATAGATACACATAACTGAACAGTTCCTAGATAAAGGAATACAAATATATTTAACATAAGGAAAAATGTTCAGCCTCACTCATAAGAGAAACACAAATTGAAAATACAGGTAACCTTTTCTCACCCATCAGTTTAGCAAAAGTCCAAAAATTTGTCTGCACACAATGTTGATAAGTCTGTAGGGAAGAAAGTACTCTCATACATTGCTAGTATAAGATGAACCACTGGTCAACATAAGGATATCTTAGATTATCAAGGGGGGGGTTCCTTTCCAGATAACCCTGTTTGGTGTTGTAGACTCTTTGTATGAACAAAACATTGTCTACAGTCACATGTTTTTGTAAACAATTTTATGGGAACCCAGCCACACTCACTCTGTCACTCATATTGTGTGTGGCTGCTTTTACACTATGACAGCAGAGTTGAGTAAACAATAAAGCCCATATGACCTACAAAACCTTAAATATTTACTATATGACCCTTTACAGAAAGAGCTTACTGACCTCTACCAAAACAGTTTTTAATTATTTATAACCACCACTCATTAAAAAATTCATTTTTATTGCAACCCATAAGGTATGTATAATCTATAAAATTGAGACAAAATCTTACCAAACAACATTTATCCTTACTGCTATGTCTGATGAACTTTGATAGTTTCTAATCTTTTTTAGCCTATTTTGTTTCAGTTTTAATTTATTGTTCTACCCACTAAATTAATTTTATAACCCACTATAAATCATGGCACTTTTTTTTTTTAATTAACAAAAGAGAACTAGAAATACTATAGTGCTTTACACATAGAAAGGATAAGCTTGGGGCGCCTGGGTGGTTCAGTTGGTTAAGTGTCTGCCCCTCAGCTTAGGTCATGATCCTGGCGTCCTGGGATTGAGCCCGCATTAGGCTCCCTGCTCGTGCTCTCTCTCTCTCTCATAAATAAATACATACATACATACAATCTTTAAAAAAAGGATTAACTTTTAAAAATGTTTTCCTCCCTCTTCTCCCTAATTCTTTCCTTTTCTCCCTCCTTCTCTCCCTTCCTCTTTCCTTTCTTGTTTCCTTTCTTCCTACTTCTAAATAATTTCTTTCAAAAGGCATTGGATGAGGCTTAGTTGTCTACTAGATGAGGTATGCAGTAGTGCAGAAGGCCCTTCAAGATGTTGTGGTTGCCCAGTGGCATCACAATATGCTTATACTAAGATCCTATCTAGAAGGTATCCCTTCTTAGATACAAAGGATGTCAGAGGTGTAGGTACCCTAGAAATCTAATTTTATTAAAAGCTCATAACCCCAAGAGTTGATCCAGGGAATATGGAGTCAGTGGGGACAAATAGTAACCACATTGAGACTACAGTAGTCTGTGCAAATCCCCTATTTTTCCTGATGTAGAGCCCTTAGGCTCCTGCAAGAATAATGAAAGCCTGATGAACTCCTGCAATAAGCTAAAGAGTCTTAGTCTATAGCCATGACCAAGATATTGCACTTCATTTAGAACTTGGGCACAAAAGAGAATTCATGTCATTCTCATAGTGTAGATACAGGAGGCTCTTCTGCTTCCATATCTGAAAACACTTTCTTCCCAAGCAGCACTTTTTCTATAATCTCAGACAACAGAGGGGTAGGCAATATAAGATGTGATAGGGAATTGATTCAGCAGAAGTATAAAGTAGGACTTGGGAGCTTCAGTGAATGGTTGGGTTTCTAGCCAGGTAAGGCCAAACCAGGAAGAAAGTAGACAGTGGATAATGAGAGAACAATACCTCTACATGATCTCATATACATAGCTTGATGAAAGTGTTCATCCTCATCAATGCTCCTTTTAAGGTAAGTTGCAGTCATGTCTGCTAACATGAAGGCTTAGGTTAGGTAAGGAGCTAGAGCAAATGGATTAGAATTTGTTCTTCACAAAAAGCCCAAGATAATCACTGTCTCAGCCTGGCATCTAGACTCTATACCCTGGCATCCCACTGGGATGTAGATAGGTAGCCCTGAGATTGAAGATCTGATGTGCCTTGAGGGTATCCAGAGTGGGGGAACAGTGCCTGTATAGTCCATGCATTGTCACTCCTCCTGGTGTCAGTAGATGGCAAGTCTGCCAACCAGCAGCACTTTTCCCTTTTCACTCAGAGACAAGACATGGAAAGAAGGCAGTCACCAAAGTAGCCATGAATATGTTGATCAAGCTGCCATGTTTCTAGGAATAAACAAACAAAAGTTTTGGAAGCTAGGTCATAGGGAATGAAGGCCCTGAATTCTACTCCTAGGCAGGAGTTGTGTCTTCAAACTCCAGTCAATTATTCTAAACATTTTAGAGCGAAAGTCCCTAGGCAGACAAAAGAATTTTGGCTGAAAATAAAGTGATCCAGTTGATAATTTGGTTGAAATGGTCAATTGGTTTAAAACAAATCTTTTAAATCACTATTTTTCCACATACAATTTTAGACCAGAGTAAGTTCTGTTTGAGTATCTTTTTGTATATTTTTAAGCATATTGATCTGTTTTCACAATTTTCTTTTTTTTCTTTCTACAATTTCTATTTCATGTTTGGCCAACTAACTATTCTTGCCATGCTGTTTGCGGTAACGCTAAGTCCAATGCAACCTCAATGTGAATTGATTAAAAATACTTATATGATACATCCATAAAATTGGATATTTTACAACCTTTAAAAATTATGGAAATGTATTTGTTGACATGGAAATGTGTTCAAGATATGCAGTAATGAAAAAAAAGAAATATACATGGGCACCTGCGTGGCTCAGTCCGTTAAGTTCCGGCCTCTTGATTTTGGCTCAGGTCATGATTTCAGGGTTGTGAGACCAAGGCCCACATGAGGCTCCACACTGAGTGTTTAAGATTCTCTCTGCTCCTCTCCCACTCTCTTTCTCTCTCTTAAAAAAAAAAAAAATACAAAACAGTATTATGGTGTAATTCCATTTTATTTTTCCAGGACGATTCTTGGCATAATTATTAATGGTGCGCCCTTTTACTGCCAAGTGTCCTAATTAGGATGATAATCATATGTGCCAACTTCAAGGGAAACACTCTTTCATCTTTTATATGCATTCCTTATGGTTGAAAGACCAAGACTAGTGCATAACTTACATTTGATAAAGCTAAAGCAGTCCAAGGCCCAAGAACAGCTGACTGATGAAATGGCTTTTATAGGTGAGCCAGGAGAAACTGTTGAGTTAGGATCTGTCTGTACTACCCAAGTTTGTCAAGACAAGGTGTCATGAGTGTTTATGAGTCATCCAACATCTTCAATCTTGTCCAATAGGATTCATTGCTATAGGGATGGTCCCAAGGGACTGTCCAAAATAGAGATTTATCTATCCAGATCATGGAAATGAGAGGAGAAAGAGAGGTCCAGCTAAAACCTCCCAAGAGTCATAAGAGTTCCCAAAGTGGGTCCTATTTAATCTTCTGCCAAAGTGAGAATGGGAAGCTACCCAGTCATACAAAAATTGGCCTCTTAATCCCTCCCTCCACATAGCTTCTACCCTCAAACTCTTGTTAGAAGGGAACTAAACAGGGGTACCTGGGTGACTCGGTTGGTTAAGTGTCCAACTGTTGATTTTTGGCTCAGGTCATGATATCAGGGTCATGAGATCAAGCCCAACATCAGGCTCTGTGCTGGGTGTGGAGTCTGCTTAAGATTCTCTCTCTCCCTCTCCCTCTGCTCCCCCCCCCCCCCCCCCGCAAAAAAAGAAAGGGAACTAAACAACAATGAGTGAAGAAAGAGGTGGCCAGGGAAATAGTTAAAGTGGGAAAAGAAGTGAAAGAGTAGCCAGGGAAAAAACTAGCAGGAAGAGAGTAGGGTGGGGAAAGAGGCAGGTGGTGGGGAGAAAGGAAGAATATGATGCCCAGGGGAAGGAAAAGGGATTAATTTTGGAGTTCTGATTATTAAACAAGTGACTAAACATTTTAACTACTGAATAGAGACTGTGTTTGTAACTTAATGTAACAGTAGGAGTATCTGTTATCTAAGAATTAGGGGGAACCATGGAACCTGCCCAAATCTTCTTCCAGAAGCAGAATAAGAATGCCCCCCATTAAATTAAGTTTAAAGAAGTGGTAGGGGACTGAAATGAAGTTTTGTTTTTATCACAATTCATGCTTGTTCAAAATATGATTTACATTTATATTTATATGAACAGAGGAAAAAACTGGCAAGACAGGCTCCAAACTATTAACAATAATGACCTCTAAAGGGTGAAATTCTTCCTTTATGCATTTCCATATTATTTGAATGTGTTATTATAAGCAAGCATTCATTTTATCATTTTAAACAAAAGATTAAAAATAAGAAGAAATACTAAATAAACAAGTAGCTGGCACTACAATAGAATAATCCACAGATGAGATTTATAAGGTGGTGTACTTGGACCTGTCTTCTCCAAATATAGTCTTTCCTCTAATATCTTCCACCTCTAAGCACAGACCTTTCTCTGATATTTCTTATTCTCCTTTCCATTTCCTTTCAACCATGGGTACTCCTGGATGATCTCTTATGATTACCATACAGATTTTAAAATTTCCCCCTGCTCACTGCTTTCTGTCATACTTTTATAGTCTCCCTTGTTACATGGCCATATTTTAAAACTTATGCCACATATGCTTTGTCCACATTATGATCAGTTTCACTTGGTAATTCATTGTGCAACAATCTGCTTTTTCAAAACAGAGAAGATGGCAAAATATTTGTATGTTCTGAATTTCTTTTAGATGGGGAGAGTAGACCTGAAATCAAAAAATCAACTCCAAACCAGAATATTTCTGATGAAAATCAAAATCATGACATGATAATGGAGAGACTAACAGGAGATAGTTTCTGGTACTCCATCTTGGGAGGACTCTGGGATTTTGATTACCAGTTAGAGTTTAACCAAGAAAACCAGCAGAGACATTTAGCACAAGTATCTTTCACCCACAAAAAGATCACACAGGAGAGAAGCCATGACTGTAATAGATTTGGAGAAAACTATAATGTGAACTCAAACCTTATTATGCATCAGAGAATTCCTTCAATTAAAATACCCCTTAATTCTGACACACAAGGAAATAGCATCAAACGTAATTCAGACTTGATTTACTATCAGGGAAACTATGTAAGAAATAATCCTTATGAATATAATGAGTGTGGAAAAATCTTCAATCAACATATTCTTCTTACTAATCATATTCACACTGAAGAGAAACCCAGTGAATGTGGAAAGGTTTTCAGCCACAATTCATCTCTTACTCAACCTCACATAGTCCTTACAGGAGAGAAGCCCTATAAGTGTGATGAATGTGGGAAAAGATTCAGCCAGAGGATACATCTTATTCAACATCAGAGAATTCACACAGGAGAAAAACCTTTTATATGCAATGAATGTGGGAAAGCCTTCCGTCAACATTCATCCTTTACTCAACATCTGAGAATTCATACTGGAGAGAAGCCCTATAAATGTAATCAATGTGGTAAGGCATTTAGCCGTATCACATCCCTTACTGAACATCATAGACTTCATACTGGAGAGAAACCTTATGAATGTAGTTTTTGTGGGAAAGCCTTTAGCCAGAGGACACATCTTAATCAACATGAGAGAACTCATACAGGAGAGAAACCCTATAAATGTAATGAATGTGAGAAAGCCTTTAGCCAGAGTGCACACCTTAACCAACATAGGAAAATCCATACTCGGGAGAAATTATGTGAATATAATAAATGTGAGAAAACCTTAGGTCCCAGTCCTTCACTTACCCAGCAGCATGTAACTCATGCGGGGGGAATCATATGAATATATAAATCTGGGAAAACTTTTGGTCAGATCTTTTCATCCCATTCAATATCAAATTATTCATAGAGAGAAAGCTTATAAATAAACTTTTAATACATAGAAACTAAATAAATTTAGGTCTTAAATTAGCATGTTCCCAGGAGAGATTATAAATAGTGAAAATAATTTATTTTATAAATAAGATTATATTAAGAGTCATGTTCCAAATCTGATATAAAACTTTTTTCAATGACCAGAAATCTTGTAGGCAATAATCTGTAATTATTCACCTGTAACTTTTATGATATAAAGTTTTTAAATTATGTAAACATTGATTAAGGCAATGATGTAGTGTAACTAGTCACATAAACTTGAAATAAACATAAAAGCAATATTTCTCAAACTTCAGTCATTTGTGTGTTTCCTTTACAGTTTTTATCATATTCAGTGTTTACTTAATATTTTTCTTTAAAGAGACTCAGAATTTTTAACCTTGTCCTAGGAAATAGTATTTGTGGAAATTATGAGTTTTATATGCCAATTATATTTGTTCTAAAATAAATAGATATTTATCAAAATATATATAACTTACAAATTAAAAATATCCGTTTGATGTACCACCTAAATCTTCTGTACCTTTATTTGAGAAACAATGTGACAGCTATATGACAGTGTTTATTTGTTTGTTTGTTTGTTTGTTTTAGCAACTTTTGAATTTTCATCAAACAAGTCCTAGGATCACTTTAAGAAGAGTCTTGGAGGAGACTGAGGGTCATAGTGATTAACTTTAAAAAGTGATTCAGAGAAGTCTACTTTTCTATTCTGTTGTTCCAGTTTTAAATTTCCTTGTAGCAAACAGATTGTTTTCACTAAAATGGGTATTCCTGCTATATTTGTGGGTTTGAAGAGAGAGGAGTTTCTTGTTGTTGTTTTGTGTTGCTTTGTTTTTCTATAATGACCAGGGGCTGAGAGTCCCTACACATCCCTGCACAACTGTGAGAGACAGTAAGTAGGAGACTATACCAGATGTTGAGCTGTGGTGCCATAATAAGGATAAGAACCAGGGAAGACTCTAACTGGCTTATATAAACAACTAAGGAAGTATTACTAATTGGCTTAGTAATTCATTTTATTTATTGAAATATATTTATGTAACACGTTTCCAAAAAGAATTTAAGGTGGTTAAATTTTATTTTTGTGAATACTGCCCTGTTTAACAGATAATCACATTTTGATGTTAAAAAGCATTATAAATGTGAACTGTCATAAGCCACAAACAGCTGAACCTTTGGGGCTGCTTCAGTTTCTTGGTTTTCTGTTTTTGTCTCTCCTCAGGCATGGCTTGAAGAAGCCATGAGGCTAAGGTAGGATTGCATTTCCCTTTGCTTCCTCACCTTTTTTGTTCTAACATAGCTCCCAGCTCAAAGACTTTTCTTTTTCCCTCCAAAAAACTAGATTTTATAAAGTTCTTGGGTCAAAGCTGAAATGATTTAAAGACATTTAAGAAACTAAAACACTGATTCGGGGGGAAAGATGGCGGAGGAGTAGGGGACCCTATTTCAACTGGTCCGCGGAATTGAGCTGGATATCTACCAGACCACTCTGAGCACCCACGAAACCAGCCTGAGATGTAAAAAGATCTGGATCTCTACAAACAGAATATCGCAGGCAGTTGGTTTTGAGGTACGAAGCGGGGAGCCCTGATTCCGTGGGCAGATATCAGAGCATAAATGGCAGCGGGAGGGTGCCTGGCTGTGGGGATCCTACACCGCTGGTGGGTGACAGCCTCACACGCTGCGGATGGGGCACAGACTCGCAGACTGGTAGCGGTGGGGAAAGGACTTTAGGGCAGCCCCCAGGGTGGAAACCTGGATCAGTGGAGTCGCCCGGTCGAACTGGGAGCAGCTGGCGGTTTTAGAAACACAAAGGGCAGAGATGTGTGGCAGGACTGGGAGCACTGCAGAGGGGTGCACAACCCAGGACACTGCAGTTTATAGCAGCACGGACAGAAACAGAGACAGTGTGGCCTGGAGAGCTCACTGAAGAACAGACTGCGATCTCTCTGCTCTGAGGCAGGGAGTTGGAAATGGTCTCTTCTGCTCTGACTCGCAGAAGAGACATGGAAAGCCACCAGGGAAAGCCGCCAGAGAACAAAAGCCCCAAAGACTGATTCCCACTGAACCCATCCCCCCCCCACAGGGGGGCAGGGCAACACCGCCCAAACAGGGTTGCCTGAGTAACAGCACGGCAGGCCCATCCCCCAGAAGACAGGCTGGAAAAACAAGAGGCCAGCAACCCTAAGGCCCCAAGAAAACAGGTGCATCTTGCTAGGGTTTTGGTCAATAATTTGGACTCTATACATTCCCTGAAACACCCATCAACAGAATGACTAGGAGGAGGAGCCCCCAAAATAGAAAAGACTCAGAGATTATGACTTATGCCACAGATTTACAAATGGATGCAGATATAACCAAGATGTCGGAGATGGAATTCAGGCTAGCAATTGTGAAGACAATGGCTAGAATGGAGAAATCGACTAATGGCAACATAGAGTCTCTAAGGGCAGAAATGAAAGGTGAATTGGCAGAACTTAAAAATGCTATCAATGAGATCCAATCCAATCTAACAGCTAGGGTAACTGAGGCAGAAGAGTGAATAAGCGACCTGGAAGACAATAGAGTAGATAAAAAGGGAAAAGAGGAGGCTAGGGAAAAACAACTCAGAATCCATGAAAATAGAATCAGAGAAATAAGTGACACCATGAAGCATTCCAATGTCAGAATCATTGGAATCTCAGAGGGAGTGGAGAGAGAGAGAGGACTAGAAGATGTATTTGAGCAAATCGTAGCTGAGAACTTCCCTAATCTGGGGAATGAAACAAACATTTGAGTCCTAGAGGCAGAGAGGACCCCTCCCAAGATCAAGGAAAACAGGCCAACACCCCATCATATAATAGTAAAACTTGCAAATCTTAGAACCAAGGAAACCATCTTAAGGGCAGTTAGGGGGAAGAGATTCCTTATGTACAGAGGGAGGAACATCAGAATAATGTCAGACCTATCCACAGAGACCTGGCAAGCCAGAAAAGTCTGGCAAGACATATTCAGGGTACTAAATGAGAAGAACATGCAGCCAAGAATGCTTTATCTGGCAAGGCTTTCATTTAGAATGGATGGAGAGATGCAGAGCTTCCACGACCAGCAGAAACTGAAAGAATATGTGACCACTAAGCTGGCCCTGCAAGAAATATTAAGGGGGGTTCTATAAAAGGAGAAAGACCCCAAGAGTGACGTACAACAGAAATTTACAGGAACAATCTATAGAAACAATGTCTTCACAGGCACCATGATGACAATTAATTCATATCTTTCAATAATCACTCTCAACGTGAATGGCCTAAACGCTTCCATAAAACGACACAGGGTTGCAGATTGGATAAAAAGACAGGACCCATCCATATGCTGTCTACAAGGACTCATTTTGAACCTAAAGATACATCCAGACTGAAAGTGAAGGGATGGAGATCCATCTTCCACGCCAGCGGACCTCAAAAGAAAGCTGGGGTAGCAATTCTTGTATCAGACAAATTAGATTTTAAACTAAAGTCTGTAATAAGAGACACAGAAGGACACTATATCATTCTTAAAGGGTCTATCCAACAAGAAGATCTAACAATTGTAAATATCTATGCCCCCAATGTGGGAGCACCCATCTACATAAGCCAACTGTTAACCAAAATAAAGAGGGCACCTGGGTGGCTCAGTCCTTAGGTGTCTGCCTTCGGCTCAGGTCATGATTCCAGGGTCCTGGGATCGAGTCCCACATCGGGCTCCCTGTTCGGCGGGAAGCCTGCTTGTCCCTCTCCCACCCGCCCTACTTGTGTCCCCTCTCTCGCTGTGTCTTTCTGTGAAATAAATAAATAAATAAATCTCAAAATAAAGAGTCATATTGATAACAATACGTTAATTGTAGGAGACCTCAATACTCCACTCTCAGCAATGGACAGATCATCTAAGCAAAAAATCAACAAGGAAACAAGAGCTTTGAATGATACATTGGACCATATGGACCCATAGATATTTACAGAACATTCCACCCTAAAACAACAGAATACTCATTCTTCTTGAGTGCACATGGAACTTTCTCCAGAATAGACCATGTACTGGGTCACAAATCAGGTCTCAACCGATACCAACAGATTGAGATTATTCCCTGCATATTCTCAGACCACAATGCTTTAAAACCGGAACTCAATCACAAGAAAAAATTTGGAAGAAATTCAAACACTTGGAAGCTAAAGACCACTCTGCTCAAGAATGTTTGGGTCAACTGGGAAATCAAAGAAGAACTTCAACAATTCATGGAAATCAATGAGAACAAAAACACATCAGTCCAAAACCTATGGGATACTGCAAAGGCGGTCCTAAGGGGGAAATACATAGCCATCCAAGCCTCACTCAAAAAAATAGAAAAATCCCAAATTCACCAACTAACTCTACACCTTAAAGAACTAGAGAAAAAGCAACAAACAATGCCTAAGCCACACATTAGAAGAGAAATAATTAAAATTAGAGCAGAAATCAATGAATAAGAAACCAGAAACACAGTAGATCAGATCAATGAAACTAGAAGTTGGTTCTTTGAAAGAATTGTAACATCGATAAACCACTGGCCAGACTTATCCCAAAGAAAAGAGAAAGGACCCAAATTAATAAAATTACGAATGAAAGGGGAGAGATCACAACTAACACCAAGGAAATAGAAACAATTATTAGAAATTATTATCAACAACTATATGCCAATAAACTGAGCAATCTGGATGAAATGGAGGCCTTCCTGGAAACCTATAAGCTGCCAAGACTGAAACAGGAAGAAATTGACAACCTGAATAGGCCAATAACCAGTAACGAGATTGAAGCAGTGATCAAAAACCTCACAAAAAACAAGAGTCCAGGGCCTGATGGATTCCCTTGGGAATTCTACCAAACATTCAAAGAAGAAATAATACCTATTCTCCTGAAGCTGTTTCAAAAAATAGAAACAGAAGGGTAGCTTCCAAACTCATTCTATGAGGCCAGCATTACCTTAATCCCCAAACCAGGCAAAGACCCTATCAAAAAGGATAATTTCAGACCAATATCCCTGATGAATATGGATTCCAAAATCCTCAACAAAATCCTAGCTAATAGGATCCAACAATACATTAAAA